>NW_006787415.1:1467302-1477622 GCF_000442215.2 Lipotes vexillifer
ATATATATATATATATATAAAACACCTTTAATCTGCAAAGGTACTACTTAAGGTAGGACTTATTAACCCTGCTTTACTTAACCGAAAAAACCAAAGCTCAGCTAATTTTAAGTGAAGTGATGTTCCAAAGGTCATGCAAGAAATGATATTGTGGCAATCCAAACCCCAAGTCCCTTTGCCCCAAAGATCACACACTTTTCATGGTACCACACCAACCTCCAAGGACAAAATGAATCCAAAAAAAGCAATTTCAAGGATAGATTATATTTTGAACTACTGATTAACAACAAAATGATAAAGTATAAGCAAGCTTTTAAGGTCAGTGCCTTATCTGGACACAGATTACTTGGGACTAACTGCCCTTGTGAGTCCTTGCTGCTCACCACTGTGACAGCTCCAGACAAAGCAGTCCTTTGTGTACGTAATGTGTCTTTATTAAGTAAATTAAGTGTACATTTGTCTAATGTCACCCAAAGCTGGTTTAAGTTATCTTTAATACAGTTTTAAAGATGTAGGCAGACAATAAATACAATATGGTTCATCAAAATCTAGAAAAAGAATGCAATGAACATACCATTGAAGCAGGTATCTGCATTTCTATGATAATTATCCCCCTTAAGTAAGTTAAATATTCTTTTACTTTGGGGGGAAATAAAAGATTGAAAAGTATCATTTTTATTATGACCATAAAAGTGTCAAAGATTGATAATGATAAGATCTGTACTACAATTTTAATTTGAAAGAAATATTTTAACAACATATATGGAAATGTCACACCATTACCTTGATTTTGGCATGCTCAGTATTACGATTATATATATGAGTAGAAAACAAAACAAATAACTTATTTCAGGAGAAAAAAAAAAAACAAAGCAGAGGTAGATTTCTAAATGGGGATTATAGATAGGTAGTCCCAAAAGAAATCCATCAAAACTTTCTTTCACCAGATTTCCTTAGTCCCTTTTCTTCGTCAGTTTTTGTTGTACTTGTTTTCCACTTTAAACACAATTTTCTGTCTTTCGAGAAAGTAAATGTGTTAATTACTTACACAGGAGTTTACAGTGCTGTGAATTGAACATTGTCACTTATTTTAGGATATTCCTTAATTCCAAGCTTGGGGCTCTAATTATTTCGTTGGATTTCATTGTTGTTTTTCGCTTTTGAAGAAAGATGGTCAAAGTTATGCTTTCAATAAAATAGTTTAATACTTATGGTATGTCTTTGATCCCAAAGCATATTGTAATATCTAATATAAAATGAAAATTATGCTAATATGAGTTTTTTAATAGCTTCATTCATATTTTTCTCCTTGAGCTTTAGGAGGTAATTTATCCTTATATCCCCATAGAAATTAGTACAGTTTCTAAAATGCAGCAGGTTTTCAAATGTCTGTTAAATTGAACATTAATTGTAAGAGTATTCAAGGCAGTTGTATATTTATATCTTTTAAAATGTACATGTGTATATATATATATATATATATATATAATGTATATGTGTGTTTATATATGTGTATATATGTATGTGTATATATATATGTATATGTGTGTATATATATACATACACACACAATATAATATTACTCAGCCATTAAAAAAAAGGAATGAAATCTTATCTTTGCTGCAACATGAATGGACTAGAGGGTATTATGCTAAGTTTAATAAATATATATATATATATATATATATATATATAAATAAATGTTCTTTATGAATTCTTTTGTGAGGATGTATGAATTCAGTTTAAGGAAGTCGAACAGGTTTGATAGCACCTTTTTAGTGTATTCTAATGTGCCTGCTGTCAGTACTGTAGTCCCTGTCTTTTACGACTTTCAAAAGCAGGGAGAATTAAGCTTCATGTCTTCCTTATCTGAGTGCATTCTCCACTGGGACCAAAGTTAGAGTTAAAAAAAAAAAAAGTAATAGTTTTAAGATATGTGAAAAGGCTGGATTAACTTTTGTAGTTTCTTTGCTGTTTTGATATGGCTTCTTTGACTATAATATGATAGGTTTGAATGAAAGAATACATGTACATAGAAAGAAATGGGATAGAATTATATCTCTGTGTTAATTGTAACCATTGGTTATTACGAATTAAATTGAGGAAAAGAGGATTGTTCATTAACAGAGGAAAGGAGGATATGGAAAGTTGGAGGCAAATGATGAATTTTTACAAATTATGATAGGTACTCTCTCAGGGTGCTAAACAGCAGTTTAAAGTAGTAAGAGATTCTTGGGTGCAGTGTCAATATATTTTAAAACTATTTATGCACGCTCTTTAACCCAACAATTCTCCTCCTTGATATTTATTTTCAGGAGAAAACTAAACAAATTTGGGGCGAAATGTGAATGAAAGTATTTCTCGAAGTACTGTTTGTAATAATGAAAAAACTGGAAACAGCCTAAATATCAATTACTGGGGTATAGGTAAAAAAAATCATGGTGTACTGATGAAATATAACGTGGTACAGGCACTAAAAAGTATAATGTCTATCATATATAGTCATTATCCTTAGAAGGATCTTCCTGATAATGTTATAGAAAAAAAGCAAATTGTAAAACAGCATGTTTAGAATTATTTTATTTATAAAAAATATGTTACATGTATACACAGATCCTGAAGATAAGCCCATAATGTTGATGGGGATTTACCAATGAGCTCTGAGTGTTTTGTCTTTTTAAATGCTTTTATGAATTTTCTACAGTGATTATCTATTATCTTAGTTTATCTAAGTATATGAAAATCTATGTGACAAAAAAAACAGTGAGTATGTTTGCTAATTTATTTTCTTAAGCTTGAAATTATGGTTAACTTCCCAACTACAACTGTATTTATTGACCTAAGAGGTCAGAGAAATGTCCATTAGTATCATACTGTCATTAGAAAAATTGCTATCAGTTTAGTAGTAAGCAATGTAAACCAGAAAATAATGTGGAAAATATTACATTAAAAAGTTAAAATCATAAATAAGATTTTTAAATTGACTTACGGTTTAGATCTGTGTTTTTATATATCATATACTCACTGGGTGATATTATGTGGTATTACAACTTTTCAGTTCATAACAGATGGTTCAATTAGAGTGAGAGTCTTGCTTGACTTTTAATAGTATTTGGCTGCCATGTATATTTAAAATTTTACTGATATAAGTATTATCTTTTTTTTTTTTTTTTTTTTTTTGTGGTACGCGGGCCTCTCACTGCTGTGGCCTCTCCCGTTGTGGAGCACAGGCTCTGGACGCGCAGGCCCAGTGGCCATGGCTCACGGGCCCAGCCGCTCCGCGGCATGTGGGAATCTTCCCGGACCGGGGCACGAACCCGTTTCCCCTGCATCGGCAGGCGGACTCTCAACCACTGCGCCACCAGGGAAGCCCCAGTATTATCTTTTAATAACCTTTTATAATTTAGTTTCTTTTATAAGTCCTCTTTTAGGTTCTTTATAATGTACTATATGTTTAATTCATTTACGTGATAGGAAGTCAGTCTTCAGTGATTCTTCTTTTTATTTATTTCTATATTTTACTATATTCTTCTGATATAAAAACATCCCCCCTCCCAATGAACTCTACACTAAAACAGTTGGCTTGGTTTTCTTTGTAATCACAAATATTTTTAAACATAGGACAAATAAAGAATTTATTTCTTTCATCCATTTATTACATAGAGATGTGAACACTTTCCTTTAATCATTTTTTTCCCCTTTGGAGAGTAGAATAATGTCTTAAAAGCAGTTATATAATTTGATCAAAATTTGTATCTTGTGTTATTAGCCCAATGTGTAGTTTTCTTTTGGATAATTGAGATCTGTGGCTTAAGAAAAGAGGTTGGGGGACAGTTACTATATTTAATAGAGTACCTTTCATTCACTGTTCCCAATGTATTTTAGTAGTCTCATCAAATTCAAATGTAAATGAAACGTTCCATTTCTAGGCTTTAGAAAATTTGTATTAATCTAATTGAAGGTAAGTGTCAGAAGCAGCACTCAGGAAGTTATATAAACACTAACAGAGTTAAATTTGATTAGAAGAGTATATACTTTTAGCTTTTGATTTAAATGTGAAGTTTAATTCATTTCTTAATGCTTCCTTATCTGACAGAAGTGAAAGTGATAGCTACTTCATAAAGCAGTTTTAAGAATTAAATTAACCAATGTAGATAAAGAGATTAACACAGTACCTGGCACACAATGCTCAATAAATGGTAGCTTTTATTAATGGTTAATGTTCATTGTAATTTTCTGATTGGGATTTGAATTTTATTTTTTTATCATTAACCAGTTTGTAACTTTCCATACTGTAATGAAGCATATGCTTTTTTAAATAAAAAATTGAACCTTTAAGGTATATTTTGAAAAAGACTTATACATCCGTTGAATTAAAAAGTAAAATATAGTGTGTATCCTTTGTATATTTTAAGCTGTGCTTTTCCCTTATCTCTTTTCTCTGTCTCCTGAATGGAAAGATGAAATCTCTAGGTTTTCAGTGTCTTCTTCAGGTCTAAAGAGACCTTTAATGCTGTGGTAAATTGTAATTCTTTTAAGTTTATACTCACTGAGACAGTGTGATTAAATCTATATTTTGCTTAGTATTCTTTGTCCTCCTAGAGCCATATTTGTCAATGTTATAAATGTAAGCAATGCAATACATTAGTTATTATGAAAGAAATCAGTTTATTATTTGCTCAATTTTTAGAAGCACATCAACATTTTTTCTCCTGTGTATGCTTAGATTAAGCTTAAATATTCTTTGATCTGTGTGGAAGATGAAGTCTTTTCATTCTTCTCTGATGTAGGCTATGAATTATTGAGTTCAACATGTATTTATTGAGCACCAACTGTATACTAAAACCATGAAAATTGCCTTAAGATTGCAGGTACATACAAACTCATTTCAGTGCAGCTTATGAAATGTTAAGACCAACTTATGCATAAAATGCTAGAGGAATACAGTGTCAGAAAAGCACCTAATCTAGCTTCCAGGAAGTGAATCCAGCCCAAACAGCTGTTCAGAAAGTAGAATGATAATTATATTCATAATTATCCTTCTGAATTATCACTAAACCCTCAGTCATCAGTAAAGATTCACTTATAATCATGATAATTTCCTGAATATTAAAGCAAAACATCCCAATGCACTTTAGTAAAAAAAAAAAAAAAAAAAAAATTTAAGTGTAGTAAGAAAGAAGGGTTGTCAGCCGGATGATTAACTAGAAAGTGCATCAGAACCCTCATTTTTAAAGTATTATTACCAATCAAGGGTTCACTCTTTTTTTTTTTTTTTCCTGGCGTTATGCGGGCCCCTCACTGTTGTGGCCTCTCCCATTTGCGGAGCACAGGCTCCGGACGCGCAGGCTCAGTGGCCATGGCTCACGGGCCCAGCCGCTCCGCGGCATGCGGGATCCTCCCGAAACGGGGCACGACCCCGCGTCTCCTGCATCGGCAGGGGGACTCTCAAGCACTGCGCCACCAGGGAAGCCCAAGGGTTCACACTTTGATTGAGATTATCTTTTAATTCTTAATATATTACCGATTTTTTAAATACCAGCATGGTTGGTTTACTGCCATTTTCTGCATTTCAAAAATTTTCTTGTTAATGAATTTTCTTTTTTTTTTTTTTTCCTGGCGTTATGCGGGCCCCTCACTGTTGTGGCCTCTCCCATTTGCGGAGCACAGGCTCCGGACGCGCAGGCTCAGTGGCCATGGCTCACGGGCCCAGCCGCTCCGCGGCATGCGGGATCCTCCCGAAACGGGGCACGACCCCGCGTCTCCTGCATCGGCAGGGGGACTCTCAAGCACTGCGCCACCAGGGAAGCCCAAGGGTTCACACTTTGATTGAGATTATCTTTTAATTCTTAATATATTACCGATTTTTTAAATACCAGCATGGTTGGTTTACTGCCATTTTCTGCATTTCAAAAATTTTCTTGTTAATGAATTTTCTTTGATTAAAGACAAATCAAAAAAGCTGGAAAATAGATATCATAAAAACAGAAGCAATATTTTTCATTTATTTTATAATTATTTAAATTGCTAAAAATTTGCTTTTATTAAAGGTACATGTTTTTCAAAGTTTTCTGGTTGTATTAGAACTTGATGTTTAACAAAATAAAAATATTAAAATAAAGAATACAGAAAACATAGAGATTTCCCCACTACACTAGAATTCAGTTTGTGGTGGAAGGAATTAGGTTCATCAGTTTGTTCATAAAATTCCCTGGATCATATGCAGGGGATTCAACATTATGTTATCAGTAGAGCTATTTGAAAAATGGAGGGATCTCTTAATACAAGGCTAATGTCAAACAGCATCCCAATTAATGATGTTCAGAATGCAAAGTGCTGTCCCTGTTATATGAAGTGGGTATACAATACTTTTACTGTAATGGCCTTTTTTTATTTTTATTTTTTTTTACTAGTTGGACCTTAGTATAGATTCTATGTAATTAATGATTAATGATTAGGAAATGTTTCTTAAGTGATATCAGTTCCTTTACAGTATTTTAAGCGTAATCACTTAATTGAAATATACTGGATTTCTAGCTAAGCAAATCACTCATGTTTAAAGGAATGACTTCTCAAGGAAAATAATTATCTCATTCAGAGGTATTAGAGATTTAGTGCTGTTCCTCGCTTGGCTTAGTTCCTCTCAAAAGAAGATTGCCATGTTAACTCCTTTTTTTCCCCTGTCTTGGTCATATGTGTAACATAGCATATTTGTGTTATGTATGATTTGATCACAAATTATACCTAAATTATAGGTGGCCAGTAAGAAAAATAAACATTTTGGGAAGAATGATCTTATATTTGGGGCATTTCTTTCAGTTGTTGTTAAATATGTGGAAAGAGTTGCTAACTCTAGTAGCTGCACCTGTGATTCTGAAGTCATTTCTTTTTTCATGACATCAACTGAAGATGTCATGACTGCCTGTTTCAGATCATCCTCAAAAATCTTCCTTTTATACTTATATTGTGCTATGAAGTTTGTAATTAGCCGTTAAAATTTTAAAATATTTTGAAATAATCTGTGTGTGCGCATGTGTGTGTGTGTGTGTGTTTTAGTGAACCAAGGCATGCAATAAAATTAATTTATAAAACATTTATATACGCAGGATGACATTTGCTTCAAAATGACATTTGGACTCAGGGCTTAAAAACAGGTTACTGTTCTTGTTCAGGGAAATGTACTCTCCTGATAATGGAATACTGTTCCCTGATTTGGGATGAGTAATAATACCACAGCCATTTTACATGTGGGTGGGTCTAGATCTCTTAGATTCTTTTAATCCTTCTCCCTCACTCAGGAGGTGAGTACACTGGATGAAAACATTACTGATAAAAGGCTTACCTTGATCATTCATCAAAAGGTTATCATTATTTTCCCCTATCTTCCTTACAAGATGCCTTTCAGAAGCAGACCTATTTTTATATACTGTTAGAGAATCAGGCACTGGTAAGGATAGCCGTGAGGCCCCAATTACTTTCATAGCATCATCTAGAAGTATTCTTTTTTGTGTTGGTGTTAGTCATTGTTGGATTCTGCTATTTCAGAGCACATGAATTCATAAACCATTATCCCTTAGTATCTGTGCAGGGGGTTGGTTCCAGGACCCTTGCAGATACCAAAATCAGTGGATGTTCAAGTCCCTATGTAAAATGGTGTACATAGTATCTGTATATAACCTATGTAGATACTCCCATATACTTTGAACCACCTCTAGATTATTTATGATACATACAATGTAAGTGTTATATAAATAGTTGTAAATACAATGTAAATGCTATGTAAATAGTTGCCAGCAAATTCAAGTGTTGCTTTTTGGAACTTTCTGAATTTTCTTCCTCAATATTTTCAATCTGTGGTTGGTTGAATCTGTGGATGTGGAATCCACAGATGCGAGGGTGGGAGGGTTGATTTAGAAAGAGGAAAGACTGCTATGGGGTCCAATTTCCTATATCGCCATGTTTCATGCTTTGTCTACTGTATCCTCAGAGTATGTCTATAACCTCACCATATAAGTAATAGGCTGGTGGCTGACTCTCCTTTCATGGTGTTGGGCAAAAATTATGTCATCTTTCCCTTTACTCCCCAAAGTCATAACTTTCACATGAAAAAGTCCTTTCCTGACAAGAGTAAAAAATTAAATATTAGCATTATAAGAACATTTATAAAAATTCCAAAGGAAAAATCTAGCAAATAAGGCATATAAAGCTAGAATGAAAAGCATACGTATTAGAAGTTATCGTCTTATAACAACTGTACAAATAATAAATCTTTTCTACTCCTCTTTGTATATTGATTTTGAAAGAGAGAAATGCATACTTACTGTATGTGTTTCATTCTCCTTTAAAATCCAGAGCAGAGTTTTTTATTTACAGCTAATTTGGAGTATAATTATGATAAACTTTAAGGATGACTCAGCAGGAATTTTTATTAGTTTTGTTCACTGCTGTATCTCCAGCATCTAGAACAGAGCCTAGCACATAGTAGATGCTCAATCAATGTCAATGAATGAATGAATACATTATGTATATTCTATTAGAATTGCCACTTGTGTGTCAGTTAACTTTTATGAGATCATTGGGCTAATCGAGTCAAAGATTTAGCCATTTGGAGCTACTGACTTCTTAAGAGAGAGCTCTGATCTTTTGCAATACTTACATTATTTTAAATACTCTTCAAGATTTTAGAAAATGTGCAAGTTTTTAAACCCATGGTACAGAATTTAAAGCAGGGAAGGACTTTACAAACTGAACTTCTGTACCATTGTCATCTGAGGGGCCCATGAGCCCTCCTGGAAGGGCAACCTGGAAAATTTCTTCATGCAGTTTCACATCTGGCATACTTCTTCACACAGCTGCATTCCAGTGAGGGAAGCCTCCAGAATGAAAGGAAGTACACATTAAGAGATTTTGAAATCCAACAAAATCTACTTGAAAGAATTGGTAACCCTGATGCTTTCTAATAATTTGGCCTTAAAGCTTCACCTTTTAGAAGCAAACCCAAAAACGTATACCATTGAAGGAAGAAAGCATCAAGATTAGCAATTCTTTCAAGCAGATTTTACCGGATTTCATAACATATAGCATGACTCTGAAGGATACTACTATATTTTTTATATATAAATAATTACTGTTTATGATATATACATTACTATTCAGTATTTAGAAAACCATTGTTAATTTTAAAACTAGTAAGTTATTCATTAAAGTGCATCAGGTTAACTTGGATTAAAAACACTGTGACAGGGCTTCCCTGGTGGCGCAGTGGTTGAGAGTCCGCCTGCCGATGCAGGGAACGCGGGTTCTTGCCCCCGTTCGGGAAGATCCCACATGCCATGGAGCGGCTGGGCCCCTGAGCCATGGCCGTTGGGCCTGCGCATCCGGAGCCTGTGCTCCGCAACGGGAGAGGCCACAGCAGTGAGAGGCCCGCGTACCGCAAAAAACAAAACAAAACAAAAAAACCACTGTGACAACCAGGTTTGCGAGTTTGCAGATATAAACTTTTTTCTCTCTCACATCAAATTTTTTAAAATTGATGTGTTGTAGTGAAAAATAACATATGGAGTAAGAAACAACCAAAAAAGTGATTTTGAATAGAGTTCTTTGCTTAGATTCTTTCAATTAAATTAGCTTGACAGGCAGTGGTTTAAAAAGTGCCTTTATCCTAGCTCTGTCACTTGCTAATTTTGTGACTTTGGACAGATTACTTAACCTGTTGGTGCCTCAGTTTATCATCCATAAAATGGGAATAATCACAGTGCCAACTTCATAGTATTTATTTTTTGTGATTCAATAACTCAGCATAGGTAAAGTACCTAGAGCAGGATTCAGGAAACTTTTCCTGCAAAGGAACAGATGGCAAATATTTCAGGCTTGTGCAGCTCCTCAACTCCAATGTTGTGATGTGCAAGCAGCATACATTATCCATAAATGAATGAATGTGGGTATGTTCCAGTAAAAATATATTTACCAGAACAGGCAGTCCAAGAGTCATAGTCTGCTGACCACTTGTCTAAAATACTGCTTAGTGTTTAATCAACTTTCAAAATGTTTATTCTACCTTATGAGACTTTTCATCAATTAACATATCATAGACACATAGAGTTGTCCAGTGTATAAAGAAAACAGCATACTTAAAGATATAATTTTTTAACAAAAATACAAAATGATTATAATGTGAAAGAATGTCTGAAAATTTCTGGTAGGAAATCCTCAAATTAGTTGAAGGACATGATTTGAAAATTTAAAAAATATATATAAATGGAATTGGCTTAGGGACACTTAGTGATTTGATTCAAGTCAAGAAGCTGGGAAACAGCAGGA
>NW_006787415.1:1477687-1506998 GCF_000442215.2 Lipotes vexillifer
GGGTGTGTGTGTGTGTGTGTGTGTGTGTGTGCACGTGCATGCATCCACTGCTTTCTGGTTCTGTGGCCTTTCTACCAGCCAGTCTAAAGTATGATTGGATTCAGAATATTTACCTCTTGGCCAAACAGAAATTGAATATGAAGCAATGTGTATATTTGAAGATGAGTAGGTAATATATTGTTAACTCAAGCTTTCGATTTTATAGACCTTAAACTTCACTGTTTGGTTGTAACTGACTTAATACTACAAATATTATCCCAATCTCATTTACATCAAAGTTGGATTAATCTAGTCAAACTCCATTTGTTTATGCAGTAGTGGTTTTCACTTATATTCATTTATATCTGGACTCATTTGTTCATTCATGAATTCATTTAGTAATAACTAACTGAGTACCTTCTCTAGGTTAAGATATGAGAACAACAAAATGAATAACAAAAAACCCATAGTCCCAGCAATCAAGAAGTTTACAGTAAAATAGGATCAATAGATAAATGGTAAGGTGACTATATCATGATTGACAAAGGCACCATAACAAGACATCAGAGGGCTGTGAATGTGCAGAGGAAGGGCCATAATGTATACTATAGCCTTCCCAAGGAGATGACAGCTAAACTAAGACCTGGTGGAGGGATTATTGTTAGCAGGTTTATGGATGCCAGGAAGGGCATTTCAGACAGTTGGAGCACCAAGGTTAAATATCACAGGGGGACACCAAGTGAACTCATTAGGGGTGAGTCACATGAGAAAGGACTGAGAGGTTGCAGGTCTTCTGCCTATATAATTACAGGGATAGTGACTAAAGTATTTAAGTTGTGGAATAACATCATTGCATTTGCCCTTAGGAAGAACATCTAGTGGCAGGTGGGGAGTTAATTGGAAGAAAGATGTGTCTGGAAGTTGAAACAAATTAAGAGAGTTTTTTAGTGGTAATCCAGGTGAAAGATGATGCCAGCTTGGACTGCTGAAGAACATTTAGGAGATAGAGATAAAAGATTTGCAGACAGATTCAAAGTGGGAAGTGAGAGTGTAGATGGAATCAGGATAACCTCAAGATTTCTGACTCTCTTTTATACTAATTTATGCTTGGCATCTCAAATGTGAAATTTCATCATACATTAATTACTCTTTGTTTTCTTATTACAAAATAATGATAGTGCTGATATGTTCAAGATTTTGTTCCTTGGATAATATAACAGTAATAAAGGTAAATAATCAGGCATTGAGGTCCGGTCAACAAGCTTCTGAGTTTTTTATTTTATTTTTTTTAGAAAATTCACCTTTTTAAGAAAGTATGTTTATTTATTTATTCAGCTGCCTTGGGTCTTAGCTGAGGCATGTGGGAATCTGTTAGTTGTGGCATTCAAACTCTTAGTTGCAGCATGTGGGATCTAGTTCCCCGACCAGGGATCGAACCCAGGTCCCCTGCATTGGGAGCACAGAGTCTTAGCCACTGGACCACCAGGGAAGTTCCCTAAGTTTTTTAAAAAGTTAAGTCTTTACCAGTTTCTATCATGATCAAATCTGTTGTGTTGCCATTGTTACAGCCATGAAGTTCATATTCTATAAATGATGTAACTTGGAAGCAGCCATGGGTAATACATTAAAAACATGCTTGCATGGCCAGTCTGTCACTGGATGAAGGAATAGGAAGAACAGAAAGAAGAGAAGGAAGGAGAGGACGGGGAAGAGGAAGGAGAGGAGGATTCTTGTTCTGGACTGGGAATCAGGGAAGCAGATAACTGTTAGTCCTTAGATTAAAAAAAGAATGCAAGGAACAGTGTTGTCCCAGGGATTTTAGGGGAGATGATGTTGCTTCTTGCAGCTCACCAGGTAGCTGCATTGTGGTGAGCGCCCTCTCTCTGTTTAGAGTGTACAGATAGACTATGGTACAGACTACTCTTTGTTCTCCATTTAATTCTGTCCAAGAAACACTGGAAATAGATAATCAAGGATGAAGAGAGAACCTTTTATTTAATTAATTGTTTTGTAGCTTTCTCTGAATTGTTTTCTGAGCGCTCCTTCAGCAGTTCAAACCAGCCATGTGACGGTGTCAGCCAGCTTGCTGAAATTGAAGACCTGGGAGCGTTCTCTTCCAGGGTGTTACACACTTTTGCTAAGGCACACACTTTCTTTACCTTTCAGGTACAACAACAATAATAGTAAATTAAAATCTGACTAGAGTTCAATAGTACATTACCTTGGCCTCCCAGCTAAATGATTTCTTTGATTAAGCCAATATGGTTTTTAGAAGGAATAAGAATATCTCCCCTACTCATATTTCTTTTTTAATAACGTTTAATTTTATGTAAACTTTTCAGTTAGAAACCAGAAATCACCGAGTTTGCTATTTTTAATTGCGAAAAGGAGATGAAGTAAATGACAGATACAACATAAGATACAGAATGGAACGAATTGGCATTCTTTGGAACTTAAAGGCTGTCTTGAGTTCTTGAACACATTTCATAGTCTCTAGATTTTCAAAGGGGTTGCATTTTTATGTTATCCAGGCAAAAAAGCAGGAGAACAAT
This sequence comes from Lipotes vexillifer, assembly GCF_000442215.2. Taxonomy (NCBI): domain Eukaryota; kingdom Metazoa; phylum Chordata; class Mammalia; order Artiodactyla; family Lipotidae; genus Lipotes; species Lipotes vexillifer. The sequence goes on from NW_006787415.1 coordinate 1,480,219, forward strand.
CTTGATGTCTGTTATTGGCAGTATTGAAAGCGGAGGAGATGGATTGGAACCAGTAGTCCTGTCCCATCAATATATCCTGTGTTTTATGGCTGGAGCAACTGTTTGTAGTTACTTTCACCTTTTGTGGCTTTGGCTTTTAAATCTGATCTGCCTAAAGGTTTTGTTCAAAAGAACCAAGCCATTTCTAATTGCAACATGCTGGTCTGTTTGAGGCAATTTCCTAGCAAATCCCCAGTCATGCCATGTTATATCAAATTGTGCTCTAAAGTTGTAGTTCTAGGTTTAAATTCTTACACATATTCTTTTTTAAAAATATTTATATATTTATTTATGGCTGCATTGGGTCTTCGTTGCCGCACGCAGGCTTTCTCTAGTTGCAGCGACCAGGGGTTACTCTTCGTTTCAGTGCGCGGGTTTCTCATTACTGTGGCTTCTCTCATTGTGGAGCACAGGCTCTAGGTGCTCGGGCTTCAGTAGTTGTGGCACGTGGGTTCAGTAGTTGTGGCACATGGGCTCAGTAGTTGTGGCTCGCAGGCTCTAGAGCGCAGGCTCAGTAGTTGTGGCACACGGGCTTAGTTGCTCCACGGCATGTGGGATCTTCCTGGACCAGGGCTTGAACCCATGTCCCCTGCCCTGGCAGGTGAATTCTTAATCACTGTGCTACCAGGGAAGTCCCACACATATTCTTTATTATTATTATTAGAAATAAAATAACAACAAAGTTTTGTGCAGTATTTTGAGTGTTCTGAGTTCAGTGTTTCCAGTGTTTTGAATAGCAAACTTTTCTTCAGTGCTTTGATACTCAAAACACTGTTCTAAATTCTTTATAAATATTACCACTTAATTTTCATCCCAACTCTAAGAAGTGGGTACTAGTATATGAGAAAATTGAGCTCAGAAAGTTGAAGTGACTTGCTCAAGATTATATGGCAACTTAATATGTAGTAGAATCAGGATTCTCGTTTTAGTCATTCATTGACTGTAGCACCTGTTATCCACTATACTCTACCATTTATGAGTGATCTGGTTCCATAGCATCTGCATACATTAAAAAATATAGTGCACATTCATAGAGGTTGCCTTTATTCCTGTTAGACAATGAATGTGCACTAAGAGATTTCCACTGCATTCAATAAACCCCTCTCAATTCACAAGTTGGAAAACTCTGGATTTGTTTGGACATTTTGTTTTCTTTCCCTGTACTCTCTTCTCTCCCTCCCTACTTTTACTTCCCTTCCCTCTCTCAACTTCTAGATAAAGAGCATGGGGCTTAGAACCAAACAGATGTCATTTCAAGGTCTGGTTCTGTCTTTTTGTCCACCACCTTATTTTGAGAAAGATACTGAACTTCCCTGAGACTCAGTTTTCCCATCCTAAAAAAAAGGTAATAACCCTTGTCAGAGTAATTTCCTTTTAAATGATTTTGTGTTGGAGAAGTTCTGAACAATAATAGCTGCTGTTATTATGATTAAATTTTGTTATTATTGTCCATATTATTACCTTAGGTCACATTGGAGCCTCACTTTCAAAGCTGATGTCATTGATACACTCAGCCATTGTAGCCCAGTTGCTTTGTCATCTCTTTAGAGCTGATGGGATAGTTTGCTTATAAGATCTTTTGAGAAGCTGTGTTATTTCAGACACCACCTGTGAATGTCTTAACAAACTGTAGAAGCCCAGTTGGACATGGTGGTGTTTTTGACTCTTGGAACCCTGGAGTTGTTTGGATGTGTGGATGTGTTTATTTTAACATCTTCTTACATTTAAAAATTTTAAAAAATATTTATTTATTTTGGCTGTGTCAGGTCTTAGTTGCGGCACACAGCTCTCTGGTTGTGGTGCACGGGCTTAGTTGCCCCATGGCATGTGGGATCTATTTCCCCGACCAGGGATCGAACCCATGTCCCCTGCACTGGAAGGCAGATTCTTAGCCAATGGACCACCAGGGAAGTCCCTACATTTTAAAATGTTGTAGAACTGAATGCTAGCAACAGTTTCTGTCTCCCAATCAGTATACTGAATTTTTTTTTTTTTTAATTTGGTTTACTAGTTCATTGTTAGAACTTGTTTTAAAAGTGCACAACCGAGTTCTGTCTTGACGAACATCATAGGTAAGCTTTGTGTGGTCAAGTCTTTGAGGAAGAAGCCTTCTAAACCAGATTGGATGTTTCAAAGAATTTCTTATTATCTTAATGACAAACACATAGCAATCCTAAGGTCTGCTATCCCCAATACACACACACACTCACACACACACACACACACACACGCTTTTATATCATTGGCTCTACTTTCTTTTCTTTATAGCATTTATCCTATCTGTAACAATCTTATTTGTTTTCTTGTTTATGATGTGTTTTCTCCACCATACTCAAAGACTAATAAAAGTAGAGATCCTATGTGACTTGTTTTCAGTACCCTAGTGCACAGCACAGCTTCTGAAGTTTTTGAACTAATGAATGAAACTATGTGAAGTGCCAGTGTCTGGCTCCATAACTATGCCTTCTGTAAATGTTTGCTAGTTTCTTTCTCCTTCTTGAATCATCTTTGCATAAACTTCTGATGATTGAAGTCTACCAATGGATAAATTTCTCAGATGACTCAAAGCATATTTAAGAACTTGTAGCTCTTTTGTTTCATTCTTGAGGATGACTTTTTTTTCTTAAACAAGTTAAAAGAAAACAAGACTACTGTCTGCACTTATTATATAAAATCAGTTATATGACAATATATGCCACATGTATGACCAACATATAATACCTACCTCATCTTCTCTCAGACCATAAAGTTCCAGGAGCGATGCTACTCTTTGTTTAAATTGACTTTTCTCAAGTTTTTTTTTTTTTTTTTCATTGAAAAATTTGTATCCATGCATAGAGTTAAAAAGTCAAACAAAAAGTATCTGTACAATGACATGAAAGTCTCTTTGCCACCTCAGACCCCTTGGCTTCATGCCCAGAAATGATCAAGTATTTATTTTACAGTAACTTAACAGTAAAACATTTTAACTCTTATGCCAGCATCAATGTTTGATGAATGAATACTACATTCACTGTTATAACCGTTGGTTACTTTTCCCCACTTAAAAGTATGTATCTTTAAGATCTTACTATATTAGTACCTGAGGATTTGATTCTTTTTTAAAAACAACTGTGCAGTGTTTCATTGTGTGGATATAATTTCATTTATTGAATCAGTCTATCAATGAACATTAAGATAATTTATAGTTTTCAGTCTTTGTTTTTAAAACAATGCTACAATATATATTACTAAAATATTTCTATATACACGTTTAAATATATCTATAGGGTGAATTCTTGAAATAAAATGTTGGGTCAAAGGACTTGTGCTTTCACAGTGATAATAGATCTTGCCAAAGTTTACTCCAGGTCAGTTGCCAAACCTTCCATGAGTCTATGAAAGCACCTTTCATGCCAGCTACTCACCAATATTGTTTATGATCACTCTTTTTGAATTTTCTTAATCTGACTAGTGAGAAGTGGCAGGTCCTTCTTAAGCTGTTTTCACTTGCATTTTTAAATTATGTAAGAGGCTTTCCTTACTCATTTGAAGGAACACCTCATTCAATACAAATATTGGTGCTTTGTCTGCCATAGGTGGCAGTTTGTTGTTTAGCCCTTTTTTTCAAGTTTTTACCATATTCTTCATGAATGGTTTTTAAAAATATGTAGTTATTAATTTTTTCTAAGGATTCTGCCCTGAGATCTCACTCTCAATGGTCTCTCAGGGCACCCATTAATAGCACTTAACACAATATAATTCCATCTTTGTGCGTGATTATTCATCTAATTTCTGTCATGCTCACTGGACTGTAAACTCCACAAGGTCAGGCACGGTCTTTCTGCAGCTCCCTGTGATGGGCCCAACAGAAAACATAGCGCTTACCTGCTATTAAGAATCTCTTACGAAATGTTTATTGAGTGAATAAGGGAGGGAAGTAATAAGTAATATGACATAATTCATTAACTTTAAATATATACGTTCAGAGTGTGTACTTATCACAGGCTCAAGTCCCAGTGGCATGTAAATATATCTTAAAAAGGAAAAAAATGATCCTCAATCCATTTTATGTCAGTACCAATCATTGAAGACTATATTTGAAATCATTTCATATTTGCTGTAAGAACTACTGGTTTTTCTAAGGCTGTAGCTTATTTGGTTGTCATTTCTCTCTTACACAGCATCACTTTGTTCATTCAGAAAGCTAAAATCTCTTGCTTGCCAAGAAACTTGTAATGAATTTCATCATTATGTCTCAGTAACAGCTAACTTTGAACAGTGGTGAAAAAACATTTTTCATAAAGATGATCACTGTATTTAAAGAACTCATGACTTTGTAAAGGAATAGACACTTAGTTTTCAAAGATATTGATGAAGAATAATAAATATTTTACATTCTGTTGCTTTTTATGAGAGATAAGGGTATGCTAACTCTCTTTTTCCATCTCTTAGTTTAAAAGCATTTTAAGATTTTGGTGTAAATTTTTGAAAGGCTGCACTATAAAAATAACACTTTTGCTAACAGGTACAAATAACAAGGTAGACAGAATGAGGGTGTATAATCTTTATTCGACTATCAGTAATTCAAGAGTTAATGACTAGAATTATGTCTGATTTTAAATTTCAAGTCAACCCAAATTTACACTTTATTTAAAAAATTCACGTTATTTCTGTAAGTTTAAAAGATCTTTCTAATATGGATTTATATTCAGATATATTATGTCTACTACCTTTTAATTATGTGTTCACTGTATTCATTATATATTCATATTCATTCTCTCTCTCTCTCCCAGCCCCCCACCTAGGTGACCTAGAGATTGACCGTTATTATACAGACTATAGTAAAAGCCAGGTACACTTCCTGGGTTCTTTTTGATGTGTGTGCTCACAAATTTAGGCAAAGGGCTCCACCCCTCAGCCTTCAGGTTCCTTGGAGGTTGAAAGAAAATATTATCTGAGAAATACTCATGGTTCAAAAAGTTTTTGAATTAGCGTCTCTCTGGAATTCATTTTTTTTAATTCTCCTTTTTTCTTTTTCTGAAGACTTTGGGTAAGTGGGCCACTGAAGAAATTGCCAGCTGATGGAGATGCTGACAATAACACATTAGGCATTGTTGTTTTGTGCCTGTTTCAGAGACTGATACCAGGATCCGGTGGAGGGCCTGGGATGGGAGCTAAGCTAAACAGGACCTCACTGAGTATGTCTTGCTTGCCCTCCTTCCTTTATTTTTTATCTTTTTATCCTTCCCTTATTCTGTAAGAAGAGTACTAAGTGAGCCTTCTGTGAGAATTCATGTATTGTTGCTTCTAGTAGGAGGGTAGGGTAATAGGTATAGAGTAATTAAAAAACCTCTGTATTAGCTATTTTCCATAGTTAATTCATAAAAATGAATAGCATATTATTTTTAGAAGATTATTTTTATGCTCATAAAAATTGGCATCTCTTTTTCTGAACATGCCCTCACCAATAGCTTTCTGTATTTTTAGGTCAGGGAAATACAAATGTCTATATCCCTGCAACTGACATTCAGAGATTTAGCCCACAAACATAATTCCATGTAAACCAAAAAAGGGCAAAAAAAAAAAAAAAAGCTAAAGCAGTTAGTTAAAATTCTGCCTGGTTTCCTTTAGGTTATTGATATGTAAGTCAATGCTTATATTTACATTTGAATTACTCTCTACGCCCTTGTTTTATTCTTTTTAACCCATGACTTTAGCAGTGGAGGATGACTTTCTGTTGCCTATATATGAAGGTAGAGCAAGGTGACTTCCTTCTGTGTCTCTGTTGTCTCTTATGAGAACCATCTGGGTCTCTGCCTTTTATGGCCCAGGGTTCAGGACAAATTCTGTAAAGCCTCCATAGTTAAGGAACACACTTTATTGGGACAATATACCTAGCCAAGGATCAACAAGAGAAGAGAAAGCATGGGGCCCCCTCTTCCTCCTGTTATTCCATAGAGAAATGTGTCAAGGCTGGGGTACTTCTGGGGACATGCTGTCAGAGGGGGACACCCAGTCTGATGGGTGCCAGAGAGCCTGAATTTAGGATGCCAGCTGTTTAAAAGCCTGGAAATGCCAGCTGTCCAGTGTTGCAGACCTTAGAGCATCTGAGATATTACAGTTTCCTCTGTAGGTAGCTGCAAGTCATGGGAAACTAAGCCTGCCTGGCCCCTCCTGTCGGGAGACAGGGGAGCCCCCCCCATCCCAGCCAGCTCGTTGTCTAGGCAGCCAGAATATTCCCAGAGCCATTTTCAAAACATCGTGATCCTCACACTGTAATGAAGGAGCCACTGAGAGCAGATTAGAATCTAAAGAGATAAATAAATTTTAATAGTTGGAACCTGAGACATGTATTATGCCTGCCTTCCTTCCTTCTTCTTACTTTAATTTATATGCCCACCTTTCCAAACTAACAGTTGTGCTCCCAAATAGCTTTATAAATGTTTTCATTTCTTTGTTTTTGAATTACCTTTTCTGTTTTCCCTTTTTCTAAATCTCCTGTGTTCAGTCCCAGTTTCCTCTTCTCCCTTTGCAGACAGGCATGTTATCTGGGTGCCTCAGACAACTTTCTACTCAGACTGATTTGTTCTAAGCTGTCCTACAACAAGTGAAGCTGAGCTGTGTGTATTGTGAGAAACCATGTTCTGCTTTTCAGTGTTGTATTAGGATTGTTGCCCACTGAATTGTTAGAACTCCAGACAGGATGTTCATGTCAGTCCAGGTTCTTGTTTTCAAAACTGTAATGTGGTCAGCAGCATGATTACTCAGCTCATGAGTTTTTCATGAGGAACATGCCATGTGGTAATAGGCTTTGCTGGTATGTAAAGGGAATGTGTGATGTCTTTTTCCTTTGGATGGACAGGAGTCTTTCAAAGAGCCATATTTTGTAGTTCCTTGTGGGGTTTAATATGGTCACAGTGCCCTTTCACACTTGCATCTGGTAGATGATCAACCTAAATGGAGAATTGATTTGAAAAAAAAAAAAAAAAAAATACCAGAAGCCTTGTCTCAGGGGCCTCACTGTGGTGGCTCAGGTTAGACTGTGGGTGGCCATCACCCTTCTGGGCGAAGTGCTAGGTGGGGGAAGATTCCATTTCCTTCTGTCTTTAGCTCATGTGCTAAGGATGCAAAGCAGAGAGGGATAAGCCAGACAGGATAAAACAATATTTTATTAAAAAATAAGAAAGAACAGAAAAATCATCCCAAAGAATGAAAGGAGAAGAATTTTAAAGTTCTTCTGTAGGCAATCTGAGACAGTGCAGTACAATTTTATCTGAACTTTATATAAGAAGGAAAATTAAACGTCCTGTGGCAGGGCTGGCTTATGCACCTTAAAGCACCCAAAAGTTAATTCTGACCTACACAGATTTTTTTTTTTGAAATATCATCCTTTGAGATGTCATGAATCAATTTTTATCATATCTTTTATTTTTTAAGGGTGATTTGTTCCTTTACTTGTTGGAAAATAGATATTAAAGCATTAGTATTTTTGATAACTTATTATAAAATCTCGTATTTACCTCATACTTAACCCAAAAAAACATGGATGGAAGAGTTTTACCAGCAGTCAGTATAACTGTAATGCTCACTGTTGAAAAGTGGCTAGTTCAGAGTGATGCTGACTGCTGACAACTACTACCATCATTTTACTGCTGAAATATGAGATTCAAAGAACTTTCCTTTAGTGAAATTGATAAATAGGAAATTCAGTAAGTCTTTAAGCAAACTAAAATACACTTTATAAACATCTTATTCTTGGTCCACGTTGCAGAGAAAAATTTCTTATGTGACTGAGAGCTGTTCACTTTCCTTTTTCTTTAGCCTTTTTGAGGTACAAATGATGAATGAAATTTTAAGATGTTTAAAGTGTGCATCAGGACTTCCCTGGCAGTCCAGTGGTTAAGACTTTGCCTTCCAATGCAGGGGGTATGGGTTCAAACCCTGGTCAGGGAGCTAAGATCCCACATGCCTCACGGCCAAAAAACCAAAACATAAAACAGAAGCAATATTGTAACAAATTCAATAAAGACTTAAAAAAATACATTAAAGAGAAAAAGTGCATCATGATGATCTGATATATATATATGTTGTGAAAGGGTTTCCTCCTCTAGATAATTCACATGTCCATCACCTCACATACTCATCTTTTTGTGTGTGTGTGTGTGTGTGTGTGTGTGAGAACATCTAAGTTCTACTCTCTTAGCAAATTTCAGTTACACAGTGTTGTCAGGTAGAGTCACCATATAATACATTAAATCCTCAGACCTTGTTAATCTTATAGCCAAAAGTTTGTACCCTTTTACCAACCTCTCCTTATTTCCCTGTCCTCCAGCCCTGGCAATCACTTTTCTACTCTTTGTTTCTATGAATTTGACTTTTTTTTTTTTAGATTCCACATATAAGTGTTACTACGCAGTATTTGTGTTTTACTGTCTGACTTATTTCACTTAGCATGGTGCCCTCAAGTTCCATCCATGTCGTGACAAATAGCAGGATGTCCTTTCTGATTAATATTCAGAAATATTCCTGGCTGAATGATATTCCATTTTATACATACCACATTTTCTTTGTCCACTCATTCATCAGTGGAGACTTAGGTTGTTCCCATGTCTTGGCTACTGTGAATAATGCTTTTTTTTTTTTTTTTTGTGGTCCGCAGGCCTTTCACTGCTGTGGCCTCTCCCGTTGCGGAGCACAGGCTCCGGACGCGCAGGCCCAGCGGCCGTGGCTCACGGGCCCAGCCGCTCTGCGGCATGTGGGATCTTCCCAGAGCGGGGTACGAACCCGTGTCCCCTGCATCGGCAGGCGGACTCTCAACCACTGCGACACCAGGGAAGCCCGTGAATAATGCTTTTTAATGAACGTGGGAGTGCAGATATCTTTTCAAGATCCTGTTTTCATTTCCATTGGATGCATTGCCAGAACTGAGATTGCCGTATCATATGGTAGTTTTAAAAATTTTTTGAGGAACCTTCATACTGTTTTCTGTAGAAGCTGCACCAATTTACATTCTCAACAGTGCACAATAGTTCCTTTTTCTCCACATCCTCACCATTACTTGTTATCTCTTGTCTTTTTGAGAATAGTCATTCTAAGGGGTGTAAGGTCATACCTCATTGTGGTTTTGATTTACACATTCCTGATGATTAGTGGTCTGGAGCACCATTTTATGTACCTGTTGGCCATGTGTATGTCTTCTTTGGAAAAATGTCTATTTAATCCTCTGCCCATTGTAAAATTAGATTGTTTGGGTTTTTTTTTTTTTTGCTATTGTGTTGTGTGAATTCTTTATATATTTTGGATATTAACCCTGTATCAGATATATGATTTGCAACTAGTTTCTCCCATTCCATAGGTTGCCTTTTCATTGTGTTGATGGTTTCCTTTGCTGTGCAACTTTTTAGTTTGATGCAGTGCCACTTGTTTATTTTTTCTTTTGTTGTTTCTGCTTTTGGTATCAAATCCAAAAAAAATCATTGCCAAGACTGATGTCAGGGACCTTACTCTCTATATTTTCTGCTAGGAGTTTTACAGTTATAGAATTTAAATTTAAAATTTTAATGCATTTCGAGTTGATTTTGTGGGCAGTGTAAAATAGAGGTGCAGTTTCATTCCTTTGCATGTGGCTGTCCAGTCTTTCCAAGAATTTTCATTGAAATTTTAGAATTGTCTGAAATACCTCATGTGACATGGATATTTATTCATTTAAAGTTTGTTGGGATAGCTGTTCTGTTTTGTTCTGTTTTTGTATTTCCTTTGAGAAGCCTGTACCTGTGTATTTGAGGCCTGTACCTGGAATAAGTTCTGAAACATGTGAAGCCAGATGAATTGAACATTCTCTGGATATGGCAATCTTTAAGCTTCCTTTAATTTACTTACACTGTAACTCTTGAAATGCTAAAATATAGGAAGGAATTTGTCTCTTGTTTTTTGTTGTTTTTTTTTTTTTTGGATTCTCCTTATAGTGGCCATTCAACGACTTTTCTTAAACTGTATTTTTTTCTTAACTGATCCATACAGTATGAAGTTGACTGAGTGGCAGATAATGAATAGTGCAACTTGTTTCATTAAATAAGCTTGTATTTTGCAATATTTAAATTTTTTCTATATTTGAATGTCAGTGACATAGCTCTATTTACTTTGAAAATTTTCAATCCTCTAGAGTAGACATGCAAATAGGAACTTGATCTTTATTAATGACTAAATGTTAAAGTGAAAAGTAAGTAAACCATAGAAGCTATACTTACCCAGATATTTCTGTTTTTCCTTCTGCTTTTATTTGTTAATAACATCTGCTTGAACAAGGAATATATACAATGAGACAAAAATATGAAACTTTGTTAGGGTAAGAATGAGAAGACCTAAAAATATTCCGGTTTTTAAAATTGGTATTTGGGGATTGAGGCAATTCTGAGTTATTTATTTGCATATCTCTAAATATGAATAATTTTCAATGTGAATATTTTAAAGTGATTTGAATATTGTTTAGGAGACTGGGAAATAAAAATTTTAAGATTAGAAGATAATGAGATAGGCTTGAATAGACTTGTCACTTTAAAATTATACTTATGCATGTTTTAATTTATTTTCTGTTACCTAATACCCTCATATAATCTCAATCTTATTTTTTTTTTAACATCTTTATTGGAATGTAATTGCTTTACAATGGTGTGTTAGTTTCTGCTTTATAACAAAGTGAATCAACTATATGTAAACATATGTCCCCATATCCCCTCCCCCTTGCGTCTCCCTCCCACCCTCCCTATCCCACCCCTCCAGGTGGACACAAAGCACCAAGATGGTCTCCCTGTGCTATGCGGCTGCTTCCCACTAGCTATCTAATTTACATTTGGTAGTATATATAAGTCTGTTCCAGTCTCTCACTCTGTCTCAGCTTACACTTCCCCCTCCCCATGTCCTCAAGTCCATTCTCTACGCTTGCGTCTTTATTCCTGTCCTGCCCCTAGGTTCTTCAAAACCATTTTTTTTTCCTTTGGATTCCATACATATGTGTTAGCATACAGTATTTGTTTTTCTCTTTCTGACTTACTTCACTCTGTATGACTGTCTCTAGGTCCATCCACCTCACTACAATAACTCAATTTTGTTTCTTTTTACGGCTGAGTAATATTCCACTGTATATATGTGCCACATCTTCTTTATCCATTCATCTGTCGATGGACACTTAGGTTGCTCCCGTGTCCTGGCTATTGTAAATAGTGCTGCAATGAACATTGTGGTACATGACTCTTTTTGAATTATGGTTCTCTCAGGGTATATGCCCAGTAGTGGGATTGCTGGGTTGTATGGTAGTTCTGTTTTTAGGTTTTTAAGGAACCTCCATACTGTTCTCTATAGTGGCTTTATCAATTTAACAATCCCACCAACAGTGCAAGGGGGTTCCCTTTTCTCCACACCCTCTCCAGCATTTGTTGTTTGTAGATTTTCTGATGATGGCCATTCTGACTGGTGTGAGGTGATAACTCATTGTAGTTTTGATTTATATTTCCCTAATAATTAGTGTTGTTGAGCATCCTTTCATGGTGTTTGTTGGCAGTCTGTATATCTTCTTTGGAGAAATGTCTATTTAGGTCTTCTGCCCATTTTTGGATTGGGTTCTTTTTTTTAATATTGAGCTGCATGAGCTGTTTATATATTTTGGAGATTAATCCTTGTCAGTTGCCTCATTTGCAAATATTTTCTCCTATTCTGAGGGTTGTCTTTTCGTCTTGTTTATGGTTTCCTTTGCTGTGGAAAAGCTTTTGAGTTTCATTAGGTCCCATTTGTTTATTTTTGTTTTTATTTCCATTTCTCTAGGAGGTGTGTCAAAAAGGAACTTGCTATGATTTATGTCATAGAGTGTTCTGCCTATGTTTTCCTCTAAGAGTTTCGAGTGTCAGGCCTTACATTTAGGTATTTAATCCCTTTTGAGTTTATTTTTGTGTATGAAGTTAGGGAGTGTTCTAATTTCATTCTTTTACATGTAGCTGTCCAGTTTTCCCAGCACCACTTATTGAAGAGGCTGTCTTTTCTCCGTTGTATATTCTTGACTCCTTTATCAAAGATAAGGTGACCACATGTGCATGGGTTTACCTCTGGGCTTTCTATCCTGTTCCATTGATCTATCTTTCTGTTTTTGTGCCAGTACCATACTGTCTTGATTACTGTAGCTTTGCAGTATAGTCTGAAGTCAGGGAGCCTGATTCCTCCAGCTCTGTTTTTCTTTCTCAAGATTGCTTTGGCTCTTCGGGGTCTTTTGTGTTTCCATACAAATTGTGGAATTTATTGTTCTAGTTCTGTGAAAAATGCCATTGGTAGTTTGATAGGGATTGCATTGATTCTGTAGATTGCTTTGGGTAGTAGAGTCATTTTCACAACGTTGACTCTTCCAATCCAAGAACATGGTATATCTCTCCATCTGTTGGTATCATCTTTAATTTCTTTCGTCAGTGTCATATAGTTTTCTGCATACAGGTCTTTTGTCTCCTTAGGTAGGTTTATTCCTAGGTATTTGATTCTTTTCATTGCAGTGTTAACTGGGAGTGTTTCCTTAATTTCTCTTTCAGATTTTTCATCATTAGTGTAAAGGAATGCAAGAGATGTCTCTACATTAGTTTTGTATCCTGCTACTTTACCACATTCATTGATTAGCTCTAGTAGTTTTCTGGTAACATCTTTAGGATTCTCTATGTATAGTATCATGTCATTTGCAAACAGTGACAGCTTTACTTCTTCTTTTCCGATTTGGATTCCTTTTATTTCTTTTTCTTCTCTGATTGCTCTAGCTAAAACTTCCAAAACTATGTTGAATAATAGTGATGAGAGTGGACAATCTTGTCATGTTCCTGATCTTAGTGGAAATGGTTTCAGTTTTTAAGCATTGAGACCGATGTTGGCTGTGGGTTTGTCATATATGGCCTTTATTATGCTGAGGTAAGTTCCCTCTGTGCCTACTTTCTGGAGGGATTGTATCATAAATGGGTGTTGAATTTTGTCAAAAGCTTTCTCTGCATCTATTGAGATGATCATATGGTTTTTCTTCTTCAGTTTGTTAATATGGTTTATCACATTGATTGGTGTATATTGAAGAATCCTTGCAGTCCTGGGATAAATCCCACTTGATCATGTTGTATGATCCTTTTAATGTGTTGTCAAATTCTGTTTGCTAGTATTTTTTTGAGGATTTTTGCATCTATGTTCATCAGTGATATTGGCCTGTAGTTTACTTTCTTTGTGACCCTTTGTCTGGTTTTGGTATCAGGGTGTTGGTGGCCTTGTAGAATGAGTTTGGGAGTGTTCCTCCCTCTGCTATATTTTGGAAGAGTTTGAGAAGGATAGGTATTAGCTCTTCTCTCAGTGTTTGATAGAATTCACTTGTGAGTCCATCTGGTCCAGGTTTTGTTTGTTGGAAGATATTTAATCAGCGTCTGAATTTCAATGCTTGTGATTGGTCTGTTTATATTTTCTGTTTCTTTGTGGTTCAGTCTGAGAAGGTTGTGCATTTCTAAGAATGTGTCCATTTCTTCCAGGCTGTCCCAATTTATTGACATATAGTTGCTTGTAGTAATCTCTCATGCTCCTTTGTATTTCTGCAGTGTCAGTTGTTACTTCTCTGTTTTAATTTCTAATTCTGTTGATTTGAGTCTTCTCCCTTTTTTTCTTGATGAGTCTGGCTAATGGTTTATCAATTTTGTTTATCTTCTCAAAGAACCAGCTTTTAGTTTTTTTGATCTTTGATACTGTTTCCTTCATTTCTGTTTCATTTGTTTCTGATTTGATCTTTATGATTTCTTTCCTTCTAACTTTGGGGCTTTTTTGTTCTTCTTTCTCTAATTGCTTTAGGTGTAAGGTTACATTGTTTATTTGAAATGTTTCTTGTTTCTTGAGGTAGGATTGTATTGCTATAAATTCCCTCTTAGAACTGCTTTTGCTGCATTCCATAGGTTTTGGGTCGTCGTGTTTTCATTGTCATTTGTTTCTAGGTATTTTTTGATTTCCTCTTTGATTTCTTCTGTGATCTCTTGGTTTTGATATAGTGTATTGTGTAGCCTCGATGTGTTTGTATTCTTTACAGATTTTTTTCCTGTAATTGTTATCTAGTCTCATAGCACTGTGGTCGGAAAAGACACTTGATACGATATCGATTTTCTTAAATTTGCCAAGGCTTGATTTGTGACCCAGGATATGATCTATCCTGGAAAATTTTTCATGAGCACTAAGAAGAAAGTGTATTCTGTTTTTTTTTGGATGGAATGTCCTATAAATATCACTTAAGTCCATCTTGTTTAATGTATCATTTAAAGCTTGTGTTTCCTTATTTATTTTCATTTTGGATGATCTGTCCATTGGTGAATGTGGGGTGTTAAAAGTCCCCTACTATGATTGTGTTACTGTTGATTTCACCTTTTATGGCTGTTAGCATTTGCCTTATGTATTGAGGTGCATAAATATTTACAATTGTTATATCTTCTTCTTGGGTTGATTCCTTTATCATTATGTAGTGTCCTTCTTTGTCTCTTGTAATAGTCTTTATTTTAAAGTCTATTTTATATGATATGAGATTTGCTACTCCAGCTTTCTTTTGATTTCTATTTGCATGGAATATCTTTTTCCATCCCCTCACCTTCAGTCTGTATGTGTCCCTAGGTCTGAAGCGGGTCTCTTGTGGACAGCATATATATGGGTCTTGTTTTTGTATCCATTCAGCCAGTCTGTGTCTTTTGGTGGGAGCATTTAATCCATTTACATTTAAGGTAATTATTGATATGTATGTTCCTATTAGCATTTTCTTAACTGTTTTTGGTTTGTTATTGTAGGTCTTTTCCTTCTCTTGTGTTTTGTACTTAGAGAAGTTCCTTTAGCATTTGTTGTAAAGCTGGTTTGGTGGTGCTGAATTCTCTTAGCTTTTGCTTGTCTGTAAAGCTTTTGATTTCTCCGTCAAATCTGAATGAGATGCTTGCTGGTAGAGTAATCTTGGTTGTAGGTTTTTCCTTTTCATCACTTTAAATATACCCTGCCACTCCCTTCTGGCCTGCAGGGTTTCTGATGAAAAATCAGCTGATAACCTTATTCCCTTGTATGTTATTTGTTGTTTTTCCCTTGCTTCTTTTAATATTTTTTCTTTGTATTTAATTTTTGATTGTTTGATTAATATGTGTCTTGGCATGTTTCTCCTTGGATTTATCCTGTATGGGACTCTCTGCACTTCCTGGACTTGATTGACTCTTTCCTTTCCCATATTAGGCAAGTTTTCAACTATAATCTCTTCAAATATTTTCTCAGTCCCTTTCTTTTTCTCTTCTTCTTCTGGAACCCCTGTAATTCGAATGTTGGTGTATTTAATGTTGTTCCAGAGATCTCTAAGAGTGTCCTCAATTATTATTATTATTTTTTCTTTATTCTGCTCTGTAGTAGTTATTACCACTATTTTATATTCCAGGTCACTTATCTGTTCTTCTGCCTCTGTTTTTCTGCTATTGTTCCCTTCTAGTGAATTTTTAACTTCATTTATTGTGTTGTTCATCATTTTTTGTTTGCTTTTTAGTTCTTGTAGGTCCTTGTTAAACATTTCTTGCATTTTCTCCATTCTATTTCCAAGAGTTTGGATCATCTTTGCTCTCATTACTCTGAATACTTTTTCAGGTAGACTGCCTATTTCCTCCTCATTTGTTTGGTTGGTGGGTTTTTACCTTGTTCCTTTATCTGCTGCGTGTTCATCTGCCTTCTCATTTTGCTTAACTTACTGTTTTTGGGGTCTTCTTTTCTTTTTTTTTTTTTTTTTTGTGGTACACAGGCCTCTCACTGTTGTGGCCTCTCCCACTGCGGAGCACAGGCTCCAGACGCGCAGGTTCAGCGGCCATGACTCACGGGCCTAGCTGCTCCGCGGCATATGGGATCTTCCTGGACCGTGGCCCGCTCCTGTGTCCCCTGCATCTGCAGGTGGGCTCTCAACCACTGTGCTACCAGGGAAGCACTGTGGTCTCTTTTTTGCAGGCTGCATGTTTGTAGTTCCCGTTGTGTTTGGTGTCTGCCCCCAGTGGCTAAGGTTTGTTCAGTGGTTTGTGTAGGCTTCTTTGTGGAGGGGACTAGTGCCTGTGTTCTGGTGGATGAAGTTGGATCATTTCTTTCTGGTGGGCAGGACTGCATCTGGTGGTGTGTTTTGGGGTTTCTGTGACATTATTATGATTTGAGGCAGCCTGTCTGCTAATGGGTGGGGTTGTGTTCCTGTCTTGCTAGTTATTTGGCATAGAGTGTCCGGCAGTGTAGCTTGCTGGTTGTTGAATGGAGCTGGGTCTTAGCGTTGAGATGGAGATCTCTGGTAGAGCTTTCGTTGTTTGATATTACATGAAGCTGGGAGGTCTCTGGTGGACCAGTGTCCTGGACTCATCTCTCCCACCTCAGGGGCACAGGCCTGACACTCAGCTGGAGCACCAAGACCTTGTCAGCCAAATGGCTTTTTTTGGTGCCATGGCTCACTGCAAGGACACCACAACCCAACCTACTCCCAGGGGCAAGTGGCCAGCCCAGTGATCTTCGAGCTCCACTGGTGCCCACAACCAGGAACCAGGCTGACTGACCTCAGTCTTATTTTGTGTGTAGCAATTTTGTATGATATATGAGTAACCTTATACCATTATATCAAGTTAATTGATGGACCATGGGAATATTATTTGAACATTATCTGAAGATGATGGTTTGTGTATATATTTAACATTACATAACTTCAGAATTCTGTTTCAACAGCACGTATTATAACTCTATTTTAAAGTTTTAAAAGAGATGAGTCCGGTTTTGCAAAAATTACCATTATTTAGATTAAGAAATTAGCTGAGATTTTAAATAGTCATTCTTTTAAAAAACTATTATTATTAATCAAAATAAAAGTTAATTTTTAAAAAGTCACTCCTGTAGTAAATATTGCTGTACATGATTCAAGACTATACTGAGTTTCAATTTAAATTTACATTAACATTCTCGAGATATTATGGGACTTTAAAAACCTATGATGTTTACAAATTATTTCTTTTTAATTGCATTTTTAATCTACAGGTATTTCTGGTGAGATTTCAAATTAAAGTACTTAATGAAGAGCCTTACAATCTTTATTTTGTGTGATCAGATCTGCAGTTAGGCAATAATTAATAACTTCTGTCCTAAGCACTCTAACACTCAGCTACAAATTGTAAATGTGGTCAACTCTGAAACTCTATTGAAAGAGGGAGGTATTGCTCATATAATCCCCAAATAATTTATCTTTTGCTATAGAATACATTAATTCATGCCTTTTTTTCTCTTTAGTTTATCTTCATTGTGTTATCAATAACACATACTCATCGCCTCCCTTGCCTCTTTAGAGTATTCCTAAAGGTCACGGGAATCTCAGAGGCATAATACATGGAACTTAGTCTACTGGGCCAATTGTACACAAAAAGACAAAAAAAACACATGGTTGCACACACTAGTGTGTATGGAATGTGAGTGCCAAAAGTAAATATAAGCACTGCCGGAAGTAGGTGGGTATTTGGGATATTGGGGTTTTAGGGTAGTCAGTGAATTTCATGTTCTTGGATTATACTTGTGTATAACCTTCAGGACTGAGCTCAAACAAGCAGAAAACAAGGAGGAACATTTTCCAAGCAGTGGAAATTTGGGTAAGGTGTAGAGTTAGGACTGTGCATAAAATGTGTGTCTGGAAGAGGACAAGGTCATGTAGTGTGACACAAGGTGAAAGAGCTGAAGCAGTGTCAGGCCGAAGAGTTTGTTTTCTGAGGCTCTTGAAGCTCTTTGGGCTGAGGGCAACAAGTGCTAAAGAACCAGTTGTGTCAGATGTATCAGAAGGTGGTAAGCTTTATGAGGATCTAGGTTGGGGGTCATGTGTTTGAAAACAACAGTTCATGCTACAGATTTTGATTGCTAGACCTCACAATATGTAAACTGTTAATAAAATTTTGTATTTTTTAAATACTGTGTTGAATTACCCAAAAGATAGATGAAGCCCACGTGTAGCACATCAGCAAAATATCCTCAAAAATATCTTATGAAAGAATTTAATATTTTTAAGAAAGGCATTGGAGTATTCATTAGTGGAAGAGAAATCAGAGCTTTATACTTTTAAATTTTATTATAGTCATTTTAAATTGCATATAGAAAGAGGGTGTATTTTTAGTGATTGGGGCCTCTAAAGAATTTAATGCTGTGTAGATATAATCAGTAATGAGGGGCCCCTAGCCTACAGTGCTGGATGACCAGTGGCTCTTAAATGTTAATGTCATACTAATCATCCAGGAATCTTGTTAAAAATACAGATTCTGACTCAGTAGGTCTGAAGTGGAGCCAGAGTCTGCCTTTCTGACAAGCTCCCAGGTGATACCAATGACGTATGTCCTTGGATTACACTTTGAGTAATAAAATGGAATTTTCAACAAGTGTTTCTTAATGTACAGTACATGGACAACAGCATACATCATGTTGCTGTGTGTTAATTTGTATTTAAAATACTGTTCTAAGAGTCTGTCCAACCACCTTTAAATACTGTGAAAGATTCAGCATTCTCTTATTTTTTTATGTTGGTTTCTTTGTTTGTTTGTTTGTTTGTTTTTTGTGGTACGCGGGCCTCTCACTGTTGTGGCCTCTCGCATTGTGGAGCACAGGCTCCGGACGCGTAGGCTCAGCGGCCGTGGCTCACGGGCCCAGCTGCTCCACAGCATGTGGGATCTTTCCGGACCGGGACACGAACCCACGTCCCCTGCATCTCCCCTGCATCGGCAGGCAGACTGTCAACCACTGCGCCACCAGGGAAACCCTTCATGTTGTTTTAATTGTTTATTCAGTTACTAATCTGTTGTGAAGGGCAAAAAGTTGTAAAAGATGTTATCAGCACCCTTAAGAAATTTCCATTTCAAAGCGGAAATAAAGACACACAATCAGGAAATAAGGCTGTGCATAGATTGTCTGGTAGTTTCTGGAGCGAGTAGATAAAGCAGTGTGACACAGCTGATGTTTTTGTTTATCCACAGCTTGAGAACATGATTGTTAATAATAATAACATTCAAGGAAAGGAAGGGCCCTAGAGTGCCTGAAATATAGAGATCACACTGAGGATTAATTAGGCATGATGCTAAAATGGTGTGTTAGACCTCGGATTTCTGCTTGGATTTTATTTAGTGGGCAGTGGAGACCCTCCATTAAAGGCTTTTGAGATAATAGAAGAGATTGGGAAGGAGGTTCTCGTAGAAGGAGGGTGATCAAGAGATACCTCAGAATCTCAAAATGGGGTGTAGAGTAGGTGATATTGGCGAGAGCCTGAAGATAGTTGCGTCTTTTAGGAGATTACTGTAAACATCCAGGCATGGCAAGGACCAGGATGAGGGCAATAGCCATGGAAGTTGAAAGACACTGATATAACCCAGATTTATGTAGGTTTTCCTTTTTTTTAAACTAGTTTCTTTATGGTATTTGAAGTCCTTTGAGGAAAAGGATAGTGTTGGCATGTCTTCATTTGCTTGAGTGTTTTATGTTGCAGCTGTGCAGATATGGAGGTATGAGTGTGAAAGGTACTGTGTTTAGGATGCTGCCTGCCTCCAGATATTCTGGAGTCTAGTGACTGCACAACATTTAGATTCCTGCTTCCTGCTGCTGAATCTGAGTTTCCCTAACAAGCTAGTCTCTCCATTGCCGCAGGCTTTCTTGAGTCATTAACGTTCCCACTGCCTCTCCAGCAGGTCTTTTACTGTCTGCAGGCACTAGGGTGAAGGGTGGGGTGGGAACTTTCTCATCCTGATGGCAGTGGAAAGCAGTGAAAGAGAAACGTTTACTTGGTTGAACTGATCTCCTGAGAAGTCCTTATTATCTTTATTTTCTCCAACAAGGAAGTTTGGCAGACTTTTAAAAAATCTCTTTTCAAGGAAATCTCACTTCGTATTCCTTTCTCTTGGGCAATGTTTACACTTACTTATTGTTTCCTTCAGACATCTTGAATGCTAACATTCTGAAGTCAATTTTTTAAATGTCTGTAAACAATCTTTTGTTGCAGAGTATAAAGCTTACTGAAACATAGCTTTGGAGCACATTTAAATACAAAATAAGGTATTAAACAAGGACATTAAGTGGATTTAACACAGGAATTTCAGAAAGTAACAAAAACAGCTTTGTTTCCACTTGCACTCGCAGTATCACCAGAAGATGAGAAAACTAACCCTAACCCCCTTCACACCTCTTTGAACAAGGAAACTTACTCTTGAGAGAATGGGGCTGAAGGACATACAATTCCTTTGTAGCAACTACCGGTTTCCTGTGAAGTGGCCTGAGGGTTACAGCTGGGTGCCTGCTGCCTGGTAATCTCATGTGGGAATTGCCACTGAAGATTGCAGAGGTGCATTTTTAGGTGCTGTTATTTTTTAATAAACACACTTCTCCTAGCTCAACTATTTTGTTTTCCTCCTTAAAGGGAGAATGTGATTTGATATGCTTAAATAAATCATATTAACAGTAGAAAGATAGTAAGTCCTTACTTGCTAAATGAATCACTGTGTCTCGTGCCTAGATAGACATCTCATGGTGTTTTAATGAGTATACAGAAATGTTACTGTTTACATTTAAAACACCCATGTATCTCCAACTGTTTAACATACTTAATGTATAACTATGAAATAAATGGTCCTAGTAATTGAGATAATAAACACTGTTGCAGTACTCTGCTTCCAGTTCAACCTGTGCTTTGCATATGCTGCTGTAGCTCTGTTCCTGTGAATGAACATATTCTTCTTATGAAAGATTTTGTGTTGATTATATTATATTACATCATACAGATTTCTTGGAGTTTTGTTATTTATATAATGATTGGATATCCTAACTACCAGCCAGCCTTGTCGACCTTTCGTGGCTCTATCCTAATATATATATCCTAATATATATAATATATATATATATATATATATATATATCTCCTAGAAAATATTTTTTTTCTAACATGTGTTATATTCCCATTTACATAACTATTTTTACATCTGTTTGTTTGAAGAGTAACTGCTCTGTTTTTTGAATTTGTATACGTGTCAATCCCAATTCATCCCACCACCACCAACCCCCGCTTTCCCTCCTTGGTGTCCATATGTTTGCTCTGTATATCTGTGTCGAAGAGTAACTGCTCTTATAGTTAACATCCACATGGCAATATTTTTAGACCTTAACATATATTCTAGGACAACTTATTTTGCCCTTGTCTTTCTTTTCCCTTCTCTCCTCACGTGTTCTTTATCACTCCGCCCAGAAACCTGGGCATCCTTTGCCTTCCAGTACTCACTCATCCTCCACGATTATTACCTGGTCGATCTTATCTTTTTAATATCTCTTAATTTCATTGCTTCTCCACTCTATTCTTTCTTCCTACTTGGCTCCCCTTCTCCTTAGTTCAAACCCCTATCCTTTCTCACTTAGATTATTGCAACTTCCACCTAATTAATCTATGTCCAGGCTGGCCAGTCCTTAAACAGACTTACCCCACAGATGACAATCAGGTTCATCTTTTCCTGGTAGAACTCCTTCTGGTTTTTGCAACTGAAGCATCATAGAATATTTTCACTTGATCTCTGTATTGGAAACTTTTGTAAATTTTTAATTTAGTAAAGATGCATTAGGTTAAGTACCAACTAAAGGTGTGTGCATCTTTGATATCATTAGTCCTATGAGAAGCCATGGTCCTCTTCACAAGGTCTGTTGTTTCACAGTCATATTGTTCCATCCAGAAATAATAGTTTGTAGATATTTTCAATATGCTTTAGAAAAATGTTAGGGATTTGGGTTGATTTATTATGCATTATAATTCTTTCCACTTGAAATAATGGAAAATAAGCTCTAATGAGCATTTTGCTGAAGAATATCATAGCATCTTATTTTCGTGGTTTATTGATGTTAAGAATGAGATACATATACTTTCTCCACACTGTTGTCTTAGAGATCTTACTGAAACACAAATTTGACCCCCTACTTCCCATGTTAAGTTTCTCTGGTTGCCCCACATCCTGTTGATTAAAGTTCATAATCTGCTCACATGAAGAAAGCCTTCTGTACCTCCCCGTGACTTTTCATACTGCCCTTCTCTCAGTCTTTTTCCACCCAGGACCACGTGTGTCTGAATCACCTGAGATGCATATTAAAATTATTAATTCCCAGACTGTTCCCCAGATATGCAGCATCAGAGATTCTGGGAGTGAGGCCTAGGAATCTAGACCCCCACTAAGCTCATAAATATGAAATCTGCTGACCTTTGCCAAAGCAGTAACTAATGTTGGCTGGTGAAGTGCCTGTGTCATCCCCCTGGGAAGCCCTTTGCCTTTTCCCCTGACCCCTGCTCAGACATGCTGCATGTCTTTGCTCACATTTGTCCTTGTGCAGACCTTTATCTAACTTCCCTCCATACCATAGTATTTTCAGTTATTTACATGTTTCTTTTTCTCAGCTCTGTTGAAGACTCTCAACAGATGGAGCCTTGTTTCATTCAGTGTTGTATCTCCAGAATTTGGTGTGCAGCAAATGTCCACATAGAAGTGACTGACAAATAGATGAACGAAATCATATAATCGCATTTATCTGCCGAGGTGGTAAGCCTTGGAGGCGAGACCTTTGTTTATTTGTTTCTATATTTATGTATTGCGCTCATATTTTCTTTATTACTTGCTTAAGATGATGGGTTTAGTCATACAAATCTTGTCCTGACTCACAAATCTAATAAGCATATATTACCATTATCTACATAATCTTAGCTAAGGGATCATGGCTAAGTGCCATACTAAGAAATTCTTGGTTTCGGTGCGTATAGATGCTGTATTGCTGCCTTTAGTACCACCACTGGTAATGTGCCCCCAACAGTAATAATAACTTAACTAGCAATATTGGAGCTTTTTTATCACTATTATTTTCAGTCATAACTGAAATCCTGTTCTGACTACATCAGTGCAACCTGATTTTTACTTCATATCCTGCCAAATATGAGAAGAGAATAAACGAGAAAAAAAATGCTTTTCTTCATGGTTTCCATGGTAATGGAGCCTTCTCTGTGTTTAACCAGGAAGGAGTGCTAGCACAACCTGTTTTCTCTCTCTCCTTCTCTTTCTCTCCCTCTCTTTCTCTCACACACACACACACACAATACCTGCATACACACATGTACACACACACACACAATACCTGCATACACACATGCACACACATATATAACTGACATACACTGCAAAAGTTTATTCTATTAAATCTTGTCAAAACTAGAATCAATTTTAATACTTCTTTTTGCTTCAGTTAATTTGCCTTACCCAATGCTGTTTCCCTTATCAAAAAAGGATAAACATTATCTAAATTCATGTTATGATAAATATTTAGAAAATGAGAAAGCAAATGTGTCATATTTTCAAAATATACTACAACTTCATAAAAGTTATGAAGACTTTTACTTCTCTAATTATTGGGGTTTTAATAAAATTAGAAAATTCGTATTGTTTACTCACTGTGTTGCCAATATGCATTTTATGTAATTGTGTGCCATCTCTTGGAAGGGTGCATCTAACTGGTGAGACACATGGAGTTTGGTGGTACTTAACTACATTATTCTTTATAGGTGTGAATGAATTAGCTCATTTTTTGGGAAAGTAGATTAAATTTCTTCTGTCCTTTAAAAGGCTGAATTTGCTTTTGGAAATACCTACCCTCATTATGGGGCCTGGATAGATTTGGCAATTTGATTTATAGTATTAATGTAGAAAATAGTTTAATTCTGTACCTGTGAAATTAGTGAATTTCTATTTCCACCTGTACCAGCTTGTTATTGGCAGTGATTTGGATTTACCATGGATACTAAAGAGCTGTGCTTCCCATCCCCCTTCTAAAATGTCCTTTTTTCCCTTTTTTTTTTTTTTTTTTTTTTTTTTTTTTTTTTGACTGGCTGCTCAAAAGGGTCTTTAACTTGGAAGACCATTAAGTTTGCTAGAATAGCTCTGTTTTGACCATTCTGGGCCATTTCCTCTTGGAACATGATATGTTCTTTCAGTTTATCCTAGTAATTTTTCTTAAATGGTATCTTCAGAATTTTTCTGTTCCATTATTTTAGTTTTCTTTGGAAAGTCCAAAAAAAGTAACCAGTGGTTTGTTATCTATATCTGTGAATCTGTTTCTTTTTTTGTTATATGCACTACGTTGTTGTATTTTTTAGATTCCATGTATACGTGATATATAGTTTTTGTCTTTCTCTAATTTACTTCCCTTAGCATAATACCCTCCAAGTCCTTCCATGTTATTACAAATGGCAAAATTTCATCCTTTTTTATGGCTGGGTAGTATTGCACTGTGTGTTTGTGTGTATATATATGTATAGATATAGATATACAGACATATATATATATCAATCACATCTTGTTTATCCATTCATCTGTTGATGGACACTTAGGTTGCTTCCGTATCTTGGCAATTGTAAATAATGCTGCTGTGAACATTGTGTTGCATATATCTACTCGAATTGGTGTTTTCATTTTTTTTGGACATATACCCAGGAGTGGAATTGCTAGGTCATATGGTAGCTTTATATTTAGTTTTTTGAGAAAACGCCATACTGTTTTCCACAGTGGATGTACAGTTTACATTCCCACCAACAGTGTATGAGGGAAAGGATAGTTTTGAAGGTAAATAATGATGGACTCAAACCTGAGATACCATAAACTTGACTCGAGGTAGACTCATAAACTTGAGATACTGGGAGCCATAAACAATGACTAGAATGTCCCTGGATATTCCTAGAGAAGACTTCTCAAAATCCTTGAAAGACTTCATAATACCTCCTAGAATGTTCCAGGTTAGAATGATTTCCTCCGGGGTATATTCTTATATAATGAGACCCTCAACTCCCCCTTTAGCAATGGGAAAATCTCTACATATAATCTCTTATATAATGAGACCCTCAACTTCCCCTTTAGAAATGGGAAAGTCTTTGAGATTTTCTTTGTAATTTTTAAATTTTTCCCACTCTTTGCAGAAAAAAAAAAAAGAGGTTGTAGGTGTTACCAATGCTGGTGAACCCAACTATAGGGAATTTAGTAAATATCAAGAGGTTTTGGGGGTATACATTACTTCCACAGAAATTGTACAAGGCAGAAGGGACCACAGTCTGGCCTTTGATTCTGATAGTGCTGCAACTTAACGTCTCCAGAGGTCTGTTTTCCAATGTGTCTCACAATAGCTATCATGAAGCTAAATATAATGCAATAATAATAATAATAAGTGTAAAATATAATGGGAAATAAATTTTGGAAACGAATAAAGAGTGTTTATGAGAATTTCATCAATGGTTTAAAACCATTATGTTTAGCATACAAAGGGGAATAGCCCCACGAGGGTTAAATGAGAGCTAATCATTGTGCCTTATGCCTCTGATTTACAAATTTTCAGTAAAACATATGAGCAGTGAAAACAGGACATTGAAGTCTAAAACCATCTTCATAGGGTATTAAAGACCATCCTGAGAACAGTGTTGTGGAAATTAACACCCAGGCTGTAACGTAACACCGTCCACTTTTTTTTCCCCCTGTTTTTGATCTCCTGTGTTATCAAAGAGTGGAGAGAGGGAAAATGAGTCAGGCAGTTTAGCCTAACATAGGCAGAAACACTTGTTCTCTAAATATGCAGCATTAAAGTACACATTAATTAAGCATAACATAGCAAAGCTCTTTTGTTGTTTTTTACACAACGTAGCTCTTTAAAGAGAAATGCGAGTTTTATGGCATGAATGACTATGATGGCTCATAGTATCACATTTTCCTAATATCGGATATTAGGAAAGTCTTTGAACAGTTTATTGCACATAAAATACGCAACCAATATAGATGCTTTTTCTGGGTCCCACTTATACCTCATCTGTACCAATCTAATGCCATCTCCATCCTTCCCTGTAGTAAGATGGCCATAGGATGCTGAAAACTGTTCTTGCTCCACGGAGGGCTCTCTCACTGCCTGTCTGGTAATTGTGTAACTGTGTAACCCCCACCTCCAGGGAGATGTAAGGTCTTTCCGCATTAGGAATAACATATCATCAAGGGTTTTTTCCCCAGCTTTTCCAGCAGAGATAGAATCCAATTTAAATGAGTTTGATAAGATTTCAAAATGGCAGTAGTTCACCTAAATCTTTTAAATATGAAAGCCCATGGTAGTGGTCTCTATTTTATTAAGCCTTTACTTGGTTAATATAAGGAAAATGTCTTGAGTGCTTTGACTGTGCAAGCTTTGGGGAGGGTTTACTGTAGGAGAGAAGATGATGTGCCAACCCTGAAGCAGGCTCCCTGCATCATGCGTTGTGTGGCGGTCTCAACAGCAGCATGGAGTCTTTGTCTTAACCTCAGTTCTGAGACAATGTAAGACAGTCTTAACCACATTATGTTTTGCAAAATGTACTTTTGCTGATTTCTTATTGACAATACAGAGAGTTAATTTTCTTTTACATGCCTAGAAAAGTGGCGAGAGATTAGACATTCTTTGTAACTGTGGATAGCATGAAAGAAAAAAAAATTGACAAAACATTGAGGCAGTCAGTATCTATTAAAGAATCTGCAGTTTGAGATAATAGGCAAATTCTGAGTGGTTCCTACCATTGCTCTGTCAACTACTATGTATAAACTTGAGTGACAGGGGAATTCAAAAGGTAACTGATAGTATTGAGCACAGAGATAGCCCTCCAACCCGAGCTCCAGTCCTCCATGCAAGAGGAAATGTATGAGACCTCAGCA
>NW_006787415.1:1507032-1514752 GCF_000442215.2 Lipotes vexillifer
AGCAGGAATTAACTGGGCAAGTTAATGATGTTGACAAATACTAAAAAAGTGTTTTATAGAATTAAGACACCTTTTCACATTCACCACCTAATTTAATCTTTGGGAAACACCATGAAATGGGCTGGACAGCTATTATTTTAATTCCAATTTAAAAAATAAGTTATCAGAGGTTCAGAGCTACACAGGATCAACACTGAGAGTAGCAGTACTGTGATTGAATTCTATATTATGACTCTATAGTCATTAATTGGTTCATTAAGTATTTGATGAATCATTAATTTATGATCTGGAGCAGGTTTTACAGTGAAAAGGAAAACCAAGATTTTATCCCTTGAGAGAAATTGTGATAAATACATATTTTCTTCACCCTGTAATACTCATTCCCAGTGTCATATTAGGGACCTTTATGGTTTGGCGCTCTAAGTATCCTCCTGGTTGTTCTGCCCCTTGATTGGCTTTGCATGAGACAAAATAACCAAAGGATCCTAATTTAGATTTGGTGGAGCAATCAGTGAAGTCTTTCTAAAGAATTAACCTGTACGGGCTTCCCTGGTAGTCCAGTGGTTAAGAATCCGCCTGCCAATGCAGGGGACACAGGTTTGAGCACTGGTCCGGGAAGGTACCACATGCTGCAGAGCAACTAAGCCTGTGCACCACAACTACTGAGCCTGCGCTCTGGAGTCCGCGAGCCACAACTGCTGAGCCTGCATGCCACAACTACTGAAGCCCATGCACCTGGAGCCCGTGCTCCACAACTGGATAAGCCACCGCAATGAGAAGACCGCACACTGCAACGAAGAGTGGCACCCTGCTCACCGCAACTAGAGAAAGCCCGCATGCAGCAATGAAGACCCGAGGCAGCCAAAAAATAAATAAATTTATATATGAAAAAGAGAAGTAACCTTTAGGTTGAGACCTGGTTAAGTTAGCCATATGAAAAATGCAGGGAAGGGTGTTCCAGGCAAAAGAAGCAACATGCAAAAGGGAGCCTACCAGTGAAACCTACTTAAAAGGGAAAGGTGACCAGTGTAGCCAGAGTGAAGGAAGCAAGGAAGAGGGGACCTCAGACAAGCTGGAGAGCTAACAGGGGCCAGATCATGTGGGCCCTTGTTGGGTTACGAAAAAGATTTGTCTTAACAAAAGAAGCTGAGGAATTACTTAAGGGAGAAAAGTGGTACCTTCTGATTTAAAATCATTTTGGCCGCCATGTTGAGAACGGACTGAGGGTCTCAGAAGGAAGCAAGGAACGATCAGTTTCACTATCACCCGTAGCACCATGAGGGCACCTAGGTGAGAGACAATGGTGGTAGCTCCTTGGACTAGGGTAGTGAGGAAGAAGTGAACGGATGTGCAGGAAATCTCATGGGACTACGTTGTCTCAAACCAAGGAAGGTTACTGTTTATCTTTTTTTCCTGATATCTCTGACCCCTGCAGTCCAGCTCTCCTTTCCTTGAAATTTCTGCATTACTGTGGATTCCTTAACAGTTTCCTATAGCATCTATAAATAGGAATTACTGTTTATCCATAGTATCTCCTCTTAATTACCATTTTGAAAAACATCACATTTTATTGCAAAAGTATTAAAATGTGAGTAATGAAGTGATTAAAATATCAACTGCTTTCACTATAATTGAATATTGTAGTAAAAGAACATCATCATTTTTTAAATAAACTGCCTTCTGAAAACACTGGTGAGCAGGATTTCCTTCAATAGAATTCATTGCTTTACATCAGCAAAAAAAAATTATGGATTTATCAGGTAAGATCTATAAATAGAAGTGATATATTTTAGTAGTATTGATGTAAATGGATCTATGCCTTCTAATTGCTGAGCCTAATTTGCCAATTTGCATTTTTTACAGGAAAATCATGTTTAATAACCATAGTCCAGAACCAATTCTCAGAAAATGGGATTTTGCTGCCCTTAAAATTATATGTAACATTTTTGGCATTTTATAGTAGGTTGTGTTTTTTAATTTTATTATAAACAAATTATAATTAAAAAATTACCTTCCTTCTGAAAGTTTGGCAGATGAGTCTCTTTAAATTTGTGTTAAATAACACATACATGTAAGTGAACCAAAATGCTTATAACTTTTTATTCTGCTAGCACATTTTTAAAAATACTGGCTAGTTCACTTTTTTTCTTTGTAGTTTGTGAGAAGAAAATATTTTTGCCAAGGGCTTTGTGTGTATCAATCTAGTTAAGTAATGGACAGTGGGATGCTTAGTGTTTTCTTTTCCTGCACTTATGACCTTCATCACTGACAGGTCCACTACCTTGTGTGACTTACCCTTGCAGCCCCTTAAGAAACTGACTAAATATACGCCCCAAGGCACCATGGTAAATTCAACCTTTGGGATTCTGTTGAACCGGGTACTTCTGGAGAAGTGGGGAAGGAGGTTTACACTGGTACTAAGAAACTCTGCTTTGCATCAAATAATTTTTGTCACGTGAGTCTAATGAACCTAGAGCAGATAAAGGTCCTAGTCTTTCATTTGGTATCTAGAAAAGTCCAAATCCTAGATAACTTTGTGAAAGGAGAATATAGTTAGTGGGAAGAATAGCCATGGCTCTGCTGGTTGTTAGCCCGTCATTAAAATGAGCATGATAGTATAGCAGAGCCCCGAAACCTCTCTCAGTATTTATTTTATCTGTAAAATGTGGTAACAGGATTAGTGCGAGGATTAAATTAAACATGGCATGCAGCAAAATTCCAGATGTGTAGCAGTTTTCAACAATTATGAGATGATGATGATGATTGTTATTTGCTTGAGCATCCAACATGTTGCCTGGTACATAATAACTGTTTGATAATTATTTTGGTTGAAGTGAAACCCAATTTAAATCACTATAGTGAAAGTGATAATGTATTGTCTCACATCACTGAAATATCCAGGGGTGGTACTAGTTCCTGATTCATTTGGAGAGGATGCTGAGAAAAATCAGTCAAATTCAGCCAGTTCTCTCTCTCTCTCCCGCCCTCTCTCTCCCTCCCTCCTCCTCTCTCTCTCCCCCCTCCCCCCATGATTTTCTGTGATTCTCTCTCTGTTATTGATACTTTCTGTTTTTGTCTCTGCCTCTTTGTTTCTGTCTCTGTTTCTCTCTCTTTGCCTTTTCTCTCTCTTAAAACTGTCTCCCTTTATCATTTGTCTCATTGTGTCTTTCTTCCTGCCTCTGTCTCTCTGCCTTTTTACATCTCTCTCTTTTTTCTCTCTCCCCTTGTCCTCTTTCCCCTGCCTCTACTCCACCTTGTGTCTCTTCCCTTTCTCTCCTTCTCTCTGTCTTTCTAGGTCTGTCCCTTTGTCACCTCATCTATCCTGTTCCCCTCCCACCTACTTTCCTGTTTGTTGGTTATAATTCTTGGCAGCCTCGGTTGTCAGGATGGCCTCTGACAGTTTGTATGGAAATCAGTGCTGGTGATCCCATAGAAAAAAACCCACCTCCAGCAAAAACCCATTTATCCCGATCCCCCCAGGAGTAAGTGAAGTCCTGTCTTGCACAGATCTGGAGCGAGGAGCTTTGTTCCACCCAGATCTCTTGGACTCAAAATGAATTGTGTGTGACAATAATAAACACTGCAGTTTATTAGGTATTTACTGTGTAGCAGGCCCTGTGCTATCCATTTATTATCTTATTATATCCTCATAACAACTTTGAGTGTTTAGAACCATACTATACTCCTTCAACAAATGAGGAAATTGAGGTTTAGGAAAAATTAAGTATCTTAATTTTATATTATATATATATATGATATATATCAAATAAGTAACTGAGCTGGCATGAGAAAATAGACTGTCTGGCCCAAGCCCTTATGCTCTGAATTCCACCCATGCCACTGACTCACAGGGAATTTAAATTCTCTGGGTCTCCCTTTCTTCATCTATAAAATGAGGTGTTTGATTTAGATATTTATACTATTTAGTGCTTATAATATTAATTTTGCAGTTCATCTGAAGTATATTGTAAATGTATTTAATCATGTTCTGCTGCTCCCCAGTAGCTCTTAGCTCCCTTTCATTTTTTTTTTTTTAATAACAATGCCTGGGGTTTTATTTAATACATTGTTTCAGATCTTCCAGAGCTCCCAGTAACATAGCCTCTTCTTGCCATCAGAGAGAACATTTGCATTGGTTGTCACTGGGCACACAGAGAAAGTGTTGGTTTCCCTAACCGCCAGCTCTACTTCTATCTTTCCTTCAGGAATGGGGGCTTGAAGTCCAAAGACTTCTTCTCAGCAACATGCCAGATGATATCTTTGTTTGACAGCTGAAAAACATAAAATGTAGCGGATTAGCCTTCTTTCCTCTGGATATTACAAATGAATGTTACTATAGGCACAAATGTTTGCATCTGTCCTGTACTTAGTGTTTTTCCTAAATTAGTTTTCTGATTTTTATTTCTCATTATTTTTAAATTTTCTGTCTGGAGAACCTCTAATTTATTCTCTAGGTTGATCTATATGTTTTATTATTTTGGATACTTTAACAATAATCTGCATTTTCTCTCTTAAAATATCTATCATTGCTGATACTTTGTTCTAATGAGTTAAAAAGGGAAACTTTAAATGTCATAGTTTTTCAGCTCACATCTCTCCACTAGAGTGGTATATTTGTTACAATTGATGAACCTACATTGACACATCATAATCACCCATAAGTCCATAGTTTGCATTAGGGTTCACGCTTGGTGTTGCATATTCTGTGGGTTTGGACAAATGTATAGTGACAAGTATCCACTGTTATAGTATCATACAGAGTGTTTTAACTGCCTCCCAAATCCCCTGTGCTCCATCTATTCATCCATCCCCACCCTCCCCAACCCCTGGCAACCACTGATCTTTTTACTCTCTCCATAGTTCTTAGAAGAGGTTTTTGTTGTTGTTGTTGTTTTTTAATTGTTATGTTTTTTATTTCTTCTACCAATGGATGCAGGAGGGTTTAAATTTCCTTTATCAGCAAGTTGAGTAAAGCTATTTTTATTGTTAAAACTCCATTTCAGGGTTAATTCCCCCAAAGGAGCCTGTGTCACAACTCTGATACAATTGCTCACGCGTAGGTCATTGTTCAAAAAGAAAAATTTTAATATTACTCTTTATTATTATTTTATTTTCTGAAAATAATGTTAATTCAATAGTGGTTTTAAATAGTTTTTGCAAAGTGTTATACTAGTAATAATTTGACATTTTTAATTCCAAAATCCACCTTTCAAATGCTATTAAGCTCATGTCTGAGGCATGATCCCACAGCGCCCCCTGGGTGGGCTCTTCCCAGAGGTAGAGGTCAGGGTAGTTCTGTGCAGCTGATGGGGACTTGGTCTTACCCCCTGGAGCTACTGTTGAAGAGTGCTCGTGAGCCCAGTCTCTGACTTCTGAACTTTCCTTTGAAGGTTTGAAGATGATCTGAAAAATGGTAGTTAAGATTCATTAGCATATTAGTTTCTTATAAAACACTTTGCTACACAAAAAATGAAAGTTTTTGCCTAATTGTACTGTACTGTGGAAGCAAAACAGAATAGTTTTTACTTTCTTAATTTTATTTATTTATTTATTTATATTTTTTATTTATTTTTTTTGCGGTACGCGGGCCTCTCACTGTTGTGGCCTCTCCCGTTGCAGAGCACAGGCTCCGGACACGCAGGCTCAGCGGCCATGGCTCACGGGCCCAGTCGCTCCGCGGCATGTGGGATCTTCCCGGAACGGGGCACGAACCCGTGTCCCCTGCATCGGCAGGAGGACTCTCAACCACTGCACCACCAGGGAAGCCCTGTTTTCAGGTTTTAAAAGAAATTATCTCTATTAAAAGCAACTTGTTTGAACAGAAATGTGCCCAAGCCAAACATTTTGATATTTCACAAAAACAGGCTAGAAACTTGTAGGAGGAAGACATGATCTTCAGCTCAGATGTACCTTGATAAATTTGCAATTTAAGAAATCAGAGGGACTTCCCTGGTGGTGCAGTGGTTAAGAATCTGCCTGCCAATGCAGGGGGCAGAGGTTCGAGCCCTGGTCTGGGAAGATCCCACATGCCGTGGAGCAACTAAGCCCATGTGCCACAACTACAGAGCCTGTGCTCTAGAGCCCGTGAGCCACAACTACTGAGCCCACGTGCCACAGCTCCTGAACTCTGCGTGCCTAGAGCCCGTGCTCCACAACAAGAGAAGCCACCGCAATGAGAAGCCCGCTCACCGCAATGAAGAGTAGCCCCTGCTCTCTACAGCTAGAGAAAGCCCACGCACAGCAATGAAGACCCAGTGCAGCCAAAAATAAATAAAAAATAAAGAAATTTATTAAAAGAAATCAGAGTGTAGGCATTCAGTGAAATATTTAGCAAATTCCAAGTAAAAGCAAACTTGTGTTTCACTTATGACTGATCCCTATTCCTCTACTACTTATTGTCCATAAATTCAGTTATGTAATTACATATGCATGGGTTTGGAATGTATCTGTTGCATCTCTGTAGTATGTCCTATTCCCTATAGTTATGGTCTCTTATGAGAGCCATTTGCAAATCATTTTTCCGACATATTAGAAATGTGTGGCAACTTTAAATAATAAGAGAGTATTTCCCTCCTGAAAGGGTCATTGTTTGGAAGATAGTATTCCTAGTATCTAGATTATGTGTATTATATTTCTATTGATGTAATAATATTTTGTTAGATGGTGCTTATTTGTGTAATAGAGGGTTAAAATGGAAGCTTTGACTGAGACACATTATCAAGACAAATCTTGCCTAGGCTTCCCTCAGAGAGAACCTGCTGTGACTGAACACCCCCTATTTCAAAAATGAGAACAGTGCAGGATGCCACCTCCTACCCCAAGCCTAGTAACAGAGTCTTCAAGGAGATTTATTGAAGACAAGTCTGCTGTGTGTTCTGATCCTCTACCTTCTAAGGGGTCCTACCCGCTTCACCTCAGGTTAAGAAAGGGTATTTAAGGAGACTACTCTGAGGGCATAAAATGAGTCCCCTGAAGTTTAGAGGTAGAGTAGACTACTGTCTAAAACATGCCTGAGAAATCAAAGTTGAGTACAAATGAAAGAGAGGTGGGTGCTATAGGATAAATCTGTAATCCCAAAGTTTGTTGGAATTTCCCAAGGCGAATCTCACACAAGTCTTACTGCAGGCTGGATTCTCCAGGAAGCGGACAATGGGGTGGAATTAGTGCAGAAGGTTTATTGCAGAGTTAACACGTGTGAGAAGAAAAGGAAAGGGGCAGGATTGATTGACCCAGGGAAGCCATTAGTCAGCCATGCAGCCCTGACAAAGTCTCTGCCAGCCCAATAGGGGGAGCTCTGAGCAGAATGTACTTTAGAAGCATCTCATGTTGGGTGGAAAGGGCCAGTCCCTTGTACCAGAGCCTTGTTCCATCATGGAGTGGGAACCACACTGAGAAGGCTGTGCCCTTGGCTTAAAAGCCGAGGCAGACCCAGATGAAGCTGACAGCTGGAGGCTGTCAGCTAACCATGCTCCTCACACGTGGGCATCCAGAGCTTTCTTGGAGGGGAATCTGTGTGGGGCATCTCCATTTGTAACAAATCCCCTAGTATTTCTGTTTGTAATTATAAAATAAAAGTCCTTCATGTACTTGTAGTCATGAAACAGTCTCATTTAAGTAATTAAGTTTTTTCAATCTAGTGTAACAGTTCAGAATTCTGAATATTCTTCAAAGTTTTCCTTTTGCCTCCAACTCCAGCATATACTGGACTACACTCTTTACT
>NW_006787415.1:1514811-1523454 GCF_000442215.2 Lipotes vexillifer
TCTTTCCTTCTTTTGCTCTTTAACTCTTCTTTCTCCCACTTGCCAGAGGTAGTTTCTCACCCTTCCAGTTTAGACACAGACATGAGAGACATTAGTGGAAAGATGAGATACTGTTGGGGTCTCCCTGACCCATAGATGTACAGTTACTGATTCTCTTTCATGAAACTATCATGTGATAGATGGAACTTTATTGAATGTTGATAGTATTAGATGCTTTTTTAAACATATTTTTTTTTGATGTGGACCAGGTTTAAAGTATTTATTGAATTTGTTACAATATTGCTTCTGTTTTATGTTTTGGTTTTTTGGCCCCGAGGCCTGTGGGATCTTAGCTCCCTGGCCAGGGATCGAACCCGCACCCCCTGCATTGGAAGGGGCTGTCTTAACCACTGGACTGCCAGGGAAGGCCCAAAAGTGTTAGATGCTTTTGATGTGTTTTCACTAATCATAATAACTACCACTGATTTGGCAGACACTCTACTAAGCACTTTATTTATAAACCATATTGGATTTTAATCCTTATATTAATTCTTATATATGAGAAACGCAGCCCACTGGTAAATGGAGGCGCTGGAATCTGAGTGGCTGAAGATCCCAGAGTTCTTGTTCCTAGGCTGCCTGCCCAAAGCTGGGGTAGACTTGTTTTCTACATTCTTTACTTTATATTTCCTTTTTTATTTTTATTGCAATAAAACCCTTGAGTGTGATAATATTGATCAATTACTGCTCCTCCTCTTAGTACAAATCAAGTGAGTAAATACAATTAACCATATCAGAACATATTCAAGAAATTCAACTTGCAATTCCCTGCATGTTTGGAAGGTAGTTTTAAATGTAAAAATGTGTTTTTGGCATTAGGAAACTACATTTTAGTAAGTTGCAAAAAGAGTGAATTTTTTAGGGAAGACGTTGCTGAGGAGAGTAACAGATCAAATTCAAATAAATCTTGCCGTTGGCTGTTGCTCAAGTGTGTCTATACAGTAAAGTCTCCCAGATGCCTTTTCCCAAATTGTTTTGTGGTTTACCACTTGAAATAGAACTTAACATTTATTGTGGCTATAAACCATTTTTCTTATGTTAGAATAATATGGAAGTCAAGATTTGTGGGGAGAGGGGTTTCTATATTATTGTCTACAAAGAGCATAAATGAAATGGAAGCACATTTTACTTTCTTTTACAGTGAGTATTCTGATGAGTTTTAGCTTTTGATCTTGAATGATTCTCCTATGGGAGAGTCTATCATTATTAACATCTAAGTTATTCAGAATTCATCTCTTCCATATTTATAAGAGGTACAGCTTTACATTTTTTAAAAGAATGGTTCATTTCCCCAAATAGAAATCTGAGCACTGACAATTTTAGCAATGTTTTATTATGAGCATTTGTCATCATTCTCTTCATTGACATTTAATTGGTTTCCTTTCAAAAGCAAGAAAGGATCCGTTCCGCAGATATTTCTGGTACAGGCCCAGATCTAGGGGCTGTGGATAAACTGTGAACAAAACAGAGAAGGCTATTCACTTCACAGAACTCATATTTATAAAAATGAGATAAACAACTTAAAAAAGAAAAATATTTAGCATACCTCATGGTAATAAGTGCTATGGTGAAAAAATGAAGCAAGAAATCAGGGCAGAGAGTGCTGATGGGTGGGAGCAGATGGTGTGTTGTGAGTTTAAATTGGGAAGTGGTCACGAAGAAAGTAACATTTGAGTAAAGACTCAGTGGAGGTCAGGAAGCGAGTCAGACAAATACACAGAGGATGAACATCCCAGACAGAAGAGCAAGTGCAAAGGTCTTGAGACAGGCACTTCCATGGCGTATTAAAGAAGAAGGGAAGTCATTATGGCCAGTACAGTGTGGGCAAAGGAATGGACAGAAAAGATGAGAAGTAATAGGGACATAGTGGGTAAGGTCTTGTAAGTTGTTTTAGGAACTAGGACTTTTATGCTGAGTGAGATGGGAATGCACAGAAGTATTTTGATCATAGGAATGACAATGGTCTGACTTACATTTCAACATATGTTGAAAATATACTATATCAAAACAAAGGAAGAAGCAGCGAGATTAGGTAGGAGGCTGTGGTAATAATCCAAGTGAGAGATGATAGATTGACCTGGACCAAACGTAGTAATGGAGGAGGGAGAAGAGGCAGTTTCCTGGGTATGTTTTGACTATTGAGCCAAGTGGGATTTCCTAATGGACTGACAGTAAAACAAAGAGAAATCCAGCCTGCCTTCAAGATCTTGATTTCTCTAGATGGTATTTTCCTAATTATATTTCTTTCATTTCTCTGTTTATATGTCATAAATTATCCAGAGCACCACATTTAAAAAGTATCTTAAATGCACAAAGATTACTTTTGAAGTGGGTAATAATTACAATCACTTTAGTTTGGTATGCTGTAGACCTTTTTTTTTCTTTTTTTTTTGATGTATTAGCTATTTTGGTATATTTTTTCCAGTTTTATTGAGATATAGTTGACATATTGTATAAGTTTAAGGTGCACAACATAATAATTTGATATATATGTATCAAATATATATGCATATATTATGAAATGGTTACCACAATAAGTTTATATAACATCCATCACCTCACATAGTTGTAAATTTTTTTCTTGTGATGTAAATTTTTAAGATGTACTCTCTTAGTCACTTTCAAATATACAATACAGTATTAACTATAGTCACCATCCTGGACATTACAGCCACAGAACTTATTCATCTTAAAACTGTACGTTTGTACCTTTTGACCCCATTCACTCACTTCTCCCACCCGCTACCTCGTGCTTCTGGCAACCAATCTGTTCTCTCTTCCTGTGAGTTTTGTTTGTTTGTTTTAGATTCTACATGTAAGTGAGATCATAAAGCATTTGTCTTTTTCTGACTTATTTCACTTAGCATAATGCCCACTAGATTTATTCATAAATACCCTTTCTTTTTACAAATGAACAGTATTTCATTTTATATATACCACATTTTCTTTATCCACTCATCTGTCAGTGGACACAGGTTATTTCCATTTCTTGGCTATTATAAATAATGATGAACATTAGGGTGCAGTATCTCTTCAAGACAGTGATTTCATCTCCTTCCGGTATATACCTAGATGTGGAATTGTTGGATCATTTGGTAGTTCTGTTTTTAATTTTTTGAGAGGCCTCCATACCATTTTCTATAGTGACTGTACCAATTTACATTCCCAGCAACAATCTACAAGGGTTCCCTTTTGTCTGCATCTTCACCAGCACTTGTTATCTCTTGTCATTTTTATAATAACCGTTCTAACAAGTGTGAGGTGGTATCTCATTGGAGTTTTGATTTGCATTTCCTTGGTGATTAGTGATGTTGAGCACCTTTTCATGTACCTGTTAGCCATTTGACTGTCTTTTTTTTGGAAAAATCTCTATTCAGGTCCTTTGCTCAATATTTTTAGTTGGATTATTTGTTTTTTGCTATTGAGTTGTTGAGTTCCTTATGTATTTTGGATATTAACTGCTTATCAGATAGATGGTTTGCAAATATTTTCTCTCATTCTGTTTGTAGTCTTTTTATTTTGTTGATGATTTCCTTTACTAAACAGAAGCTTTGTAAGCATAAGATTTTTAGTTTGATGTAGTTCCACTTGTTTATTTCTATACATTAAAAATGAATTATCTGAAAAAGAAGTAAAGAAAACAATACTATTTACAATAACATCAAAAAATAAAAGAATTTAGATCAAGACATTGGTGAAAGAAATTGAAGAAGAAACAGATAAATAGAAAAATATCCCTGTTCATGGATTGGAAGAATTAATATTATTAAAATGTCCATACTACCTAAGGCCATCTTTAGATTCAGCGCAATTCTTTTGTTTTTGTTTTTTTAATATAAATTTATTTATTTATTTATTTGGCTCTGTTGGGTCTTCGTTGCGGTGCGCAGGCTTTCTCTAGTTGCAGTGAGTGGGGGGCCACTCTCCGTTGCGGTGCGTGGGCTTCTCATTGTGGTGGCTTCTCTTGTTGCGGAGCACCAGCTCTAGGCGCCTGGGCTCAGTAGTTGTGGCTCACAGGCTCTAGAGTGCAGGCTCAGTAGTTGTGGCACATGAGCTTAGTTGCTCCACGACATGTGGGCCTTCCCAGACCAGGGTTCGAACCCATGTCCCCTGCATTGGCAGGTGGATTCTTAACCACTGTGCCACCAGGGAAGTCCCTCAGCACAATTCTTATCAAGACCCCAGTGACATTTTTTACAGAAATAGAAAAGAAAGTCCTAAAATTAGTTCACAACCACCAAAGACCCCAGATAGCCACAGCACTTCTTAGAAATAAGAACAAAGCTGGAAGCACCACACCTCCTGATTTCAAACTACATTACAGAGCTGTAGTAGTCAAAACAGTATGGTACTGGCGTAAAAACAGACACGTAGTCAATGGAACAGAAGAGAGAGCTGAGAAATAAACCCATGCATATATGGTTAACTAATATTTGACAAGGAAGCCAGAGTACTCAATGGACAAAAGACAGTCTCTTCAATAAATGGTGCTGGGGAAATTGGATATTCATATGTAAAAGAATGAAACTAGATGCATATCTTACATCAGGCACAAAAAATAACTCAAAATGGGTTAAAGACTTAAATGCAAGACCTAAAACTATAAAACTCCTAGAAGAAAACACCTAAAGCACAAGCAACAAAAGGAAAAATAAATAGATGCTGTCCTTTTTAAACATAGAGTTGATTTTTTCATTGATTAAAAATCATTTTCCGTGTTAAACTGCCAGAAGATTGCAGAAAAAGTTGCAGTCAGTATGAGTGGGCTGTTAAGAAGAACTCAGACCTTGGAGTCCTATACTCCTCCCACCTTCCCCTCCTTCTTGCCAAAGAAGATACAGAAAACTGAGCTGTGTTGTGCCCACAGGACAGAGACTACTAGATTTGGTGAAATCAAACCTTATTTGTAAAGCAGCAAAAGGATCAATTTCTTAAAAATTTCTTGAAAAGTGTTCTCAGGTGAAAGACGGTCTGGGGTTGGGGTGTAAGCAAAGGCAGTTTGCACATCGTTTGGCCCAGCAGTTCCACTTCTGTGATATTTTATATAATAAAAACTTAATAGTGGCTACCTTACAAGAATGAGATGGAGAAGGGACTTTTCCTTTTCACTTCATAGTCTCCTATTTTGTTTGAGTTCTTTATTAAGAGTATGATTCACTATTTTATTATTTAAAGTTTTTAAAGTCAAGGACAAAAGTAGACATTCCCCAAAGTGCCCAGCACAGTTCTGGGTACATAGTGGGCAGCAGACAGTGTCCCAGAGCCTGATCCCCTGGGAGAAATAACCTTCCCCTTGTGATGTTAGTAGGCAAGTTGTTCGAACCCTACTTTCACCTAAAAGCAGTCATATGATCATGCATAGAGCAAAGAATGCAGATTGGGTTTTAATCCCAGGGTCATTAGTATTGGTAATGAGTTACTTATTTTTAGAATCACTTATCCTCTTGACCCTTAATTTGTGGTGCTATTTCTATTTGTTAAGGAATGGCTGTGAGAGGATGGTAAGTGGGATAAATATTATTAACCTGAACTTGATCTTTCATTAGCCCCTTTAATATGCAGTGCCACTGAATTCAGAAGATACCTGTTTTGGTAGGGTAATTTCTGCAGCAGAGGGAATTGCTGAAATTTACATTTGCTTTGTATTTAACTATCTGTAGGAAATGACTTTAGATGCTTCTGCCTAGGAAAGTGGCAGAGTATTAATATTGTGTAATTATCCTTTCCTTTCTGTTCCCAGATCATTTGTCCCTGAGAAGGATTCAGTTAGAGTGAAAAAGACACCTCTTTATGTTTATCTCCTTGGCAAGTTATAAATCAGTATTGCTCTATTACCTTCTCATAAAAATACAGCTGATTGTTATTAAACTTGAAAATACACTTCTTAACTTACAGGGTGACTGTGCTATCTTGGTCATAATTATGACTTTTTAAAAAAGGATTTATAAACTTTCTCTTAAATATGGCCATGAATTTGTATTAACCAAAAAAAGAGTAAATAATGTAGAGATTCTACATGCAGAGATTCATACCCTGCATGCAGAGATTGGGAAAGAATGAAGTACATCAAAGCCTTAGTGATACTGTGAGGCAGCTAATTCATTTGCAGGGACTCTCTACCTTCCTCTCCACAGTGCATTGTTTGACTATTTCTGTCATTTATTCCCTTTGCCAAATGGTTAGTTCCCTCTACATCTGCAACAGAAGACAATGAATGGACTGTGGTCTGGGTAGAAAATGTTTATCTGCACCACAGTGTACAATATGTGAACAATTATTGTGGTTAAGAGTGAATGCCTGGTTTTTAGTAAAATTAGAACCAAAGTCATTACAAAAGAAAAAGCAAGCATAGCCACTAGATTATCTTTACTCCTTGTCCACCTATCGTAATTAAATTTACTTGAAATTTTCAGAAGAAAAAGAAACAGCATCACAGTAATGCCAAAATTCAGACGTTTCTACAGTGGAATGGTTCCTAAGAAACTATTAGAGATAGAAAAAAAGAAAAACTTGAAAAATTAAGAGATTATAACATTTTCACAGCATGTTTCTGATTTTGATTTGCCTCTAATTAAAGATGCACCAAGAGCAAGGTGGCAATTGTGTGGCAGATTCCCTTTCTAGGACATCAGAGTGATTTAAACGTATCTGCCAGCATAGAGTTCCAGCAACAGGACAGTTCATAGAGTGAAAATAGATGATGGATTAGAGAAAGAGAGAGAGAGAGAGAGAGAGAGAGAGAGAGAGAGTGTTGGGCAGGGAGTGCTGTTTGGGGGGGAGAGAGCTTTGTGATTATTTCATAATATTCCTAAAGTTACTTTATTGAATGCGAAATCTTTTTATAAGACTGTTTAATTTTGTTGAAGTCATTGTCTAGGATTTAGAGTTTCTCCCTGTGGCATAAACTTTTTTTTTTTTTCCTACACACAAGTTGTGACAACTTTTCTGGTGTCCCATTCTCTTTGTGATATTTGATTTCCCAGTGCTGCATTTGGAAAGATTCTGGATATTAGTCTAAGTAGTTCAAATTTTAACACTGACACTATATATAGCTTTAGGGAGGTTGGCTTAGGTGAAATTAATCTATTCCCTGTGGAAAGTGAAGAGTGTGACTGCAAGCATTTTGAACCTCAGTCCAGCGTTTTGTGCTCTGTTGACCACATCACTGATTGCTGAGCATCTAGATACTTGGAAGCCCTGGCACCTGAGTGCTAATTGAGGCCTTTAGGTGTCTTTCCAATAAATCTGAGGTAAAGCTGTTCTCAAAATAAATTGAATTTTCAACCACTAATCAGTGACCATTTTCATGGAAACATTGAGTAATTGTCTTGCATTTAGAGTATACCTCACTGACATATATACGCTACCAAGTGTAAAATAGCTAGTGGGAAGCTGCTGCATAGCACAGGGAGATCAGCTCCGTGCTTTGGGATCAACTCTATCCCACCCTAGAGGGGTGGGATAGGGAGGGTGGGAGGGAAGCTCAAGAGGGAGGGGATATGGGGATATATGTATACATATAGCTGATTCAGTTTGTTTTACAGCAGAAACTAACACAACATTGTAAAGCAATTATACTTCAATAAAGATATATAAAAAATGTATTGCAAAAAAAAAAGAGTATACCATGTGCCATCAAGTCACAGGGGAGGCTCTCTTTGTCTAGATATCAGCCTTAGATAGTCATCAGACTTCCAGAGTACTGATTTCCATATCGTGTGACAAGATATTCATTCTAAAATTTGCTCCCCCAAATTATTCAGATATGTCATAATATGTATTTGAAACTGTGAAAAGGTTCCAACTGTCCAAACTGCCTTTCTTTGCCTATTGTGATTTTGAGAAAGTGGGAAAGTCTCAAACCAGCAGGGAATTTACTCAGTAGTCTATGATGAATTCTCTATGGCTCTTGTGTTTTCAATATTATATCACGGAAAACTGTAAATTAAAACATGCAACTATTATGCTGAAAATTAGAAATGCAAACAATTTGAAACTTCATGGGCACTCAAAATGAGCAAATGGTTAGGTTTCTGAGAAATGGATTCTTATATCAAACACGTAAATGAACAGTTTTCAACCTATTTCTGAAAGAAAGAGGAGAAGTGGCTCTTTCAAGGCCCCTTCTAAACTCCTTCAGTGTATATCCATACAAATCCCTTTGGGAGGCCAACTGTATGGTTAAATATACTAAGTAGTCTATTTTCAGAGGGGAAAATAATATTTAGTAAGCTCAAGCAGAAAAAATGTTCGGCTATTTCTTTAACAGAAGCAAATTCATATTGATGAACAGATAAGATGGCTAAGGAAGACCTAGCTGTCTCAACTGTTGGGCTGCAGCCCAGATCCCCGTCTGTCCTGTCAGTGAGCCCGTCAGGAAGCTGCTATAAGGGTTGACCGCTAACAGCTGAAACTGTCTTCCTCTCTGGGAATTGCTGTTGGCACAACAGGAGTTATCTTACCCCTGAAGGAGGCTTCCCTTCTTCACCCAATGACTGACTGATAAGAGGATACAGAAGGAGGCCCCCTTGCTCAAGCAGTCACACTGCAGTTAGACTCTAGTTGAGACCACATCAAGCTTAACCTCTTCTGCTCTAACTCTTT
>NW_006787415.1:1523464-1546448 GCF_000442215.2 Lipotes vexillifer
GCCCAAGGGTGCTCCCTCAGTAAGCCCTGTGCACCTGAATCTGCCTCTGGGCACCCCAACCCAAGGGAAAGGTGAATGCTGCATTTCGTCCACTATACTGTTACATTGCTAGTATCAAATGTTAGAGACACCAGAAGTGACTAGAAAGCTGTCCGTTGCTTAGCTCTAGTCATCTTACTAAACTGACAGAATGATAAAAATAATGAGTGTTTTCTGACAAGTATGTCCTAATTCTGTAAAGATGAGGCTCAGTGAAAGAGAAAGGCACAGATAGTGACTTTAAAATACTGATGTATGGGGCTTCCCTGGTGGCGCAGTGCTTGAGAGTCCGCCTGCCGATGCAGGAGACGCGGGTTCGTGCCCCGTTTCAGGAACATCCCACATGCCGCGGAGCGGCTGGGCCCGTGAGCCATGGTCGCTG
Organism: Lipotes vexillifer; assembly: GCF_000442215.2. Taxonomy (NCBI): domain Eukaryota; kingdom Metazoa; phylum Chordata; class Mammalia; order Artiodactyla; family Lipotidae; genus Lipotes; species Lipotes vexillifer. The sequence goes on from NW_006787415.1 coordinate 1,523,886, forward strand.
AGCCTGCGCGTCCGGAGCCTGTGCTCCGCAAATGGGAGAGGCCACAACAGTGAGGGGCCCGCATAACGCAAGAAAAAAAAAAAAAAAATACTGATGGATGGGTCATTAAATTTCCTTTTTTGTTTGTTTTGTTTTGTGTTTTGTTGTGTTTTTTTTTGTGTTACATGTGTTGTGGCCTCTCCCGTTGCGGAGCACAGGCTCTGGACGCACAGGCTCAGCGGTCATGGCTCACAGGCCCAGCCGCTCCGCGGCTTGTGGGATCTTCCTGGACCGGGACACGAATCCGTGTCCCCTGCATCGGCAGGCAGACTCTCAACCACTGCGCCACCAGGGAAGCCCTAAATTCCCATTTTTTGGCATTTAAAAACAGTTGCTTATTTTGAAAGCCATAAAGCTATATTTTAACATAGGTATAGATAAGCAGTGCAGAGATAGAGATTAAATGCATAGTCATTGCATTCCGAAGTTTTAAAGAATGTAAAAGTATTTCTTACATCTTTTAGGGATGCCTGTGTCTTTCTAAATTATAAATTGGAAGGAGTGCAGAAAGGGGAACCCTGGTAGAAGTGATAAAATCTTTCGAAGAAATTTTAAGGAAGCTTGGAATTAAGATTCACGAATATCCTTTGTTACCAGATATCATTACTACCTTCTGTGGTTTAATTTGTGTATACACTTATTGAAGCATAGCATCTAACTAATATGCATTTCCCCCCAGAGAGTAATTATTCAGGTAAATCTTTAATTAGGTCAATGCAAAATGAATATTCATACATCTAATTTTGAATTATTTGCACCTCCTGTTACAATTTTTAATGAAAAATGCTCATCATAATATCAATTCCTTTTTGTCTACTGGCTTTATCAAGCCAAGCTCATCATTTTGTTCCATCAGCATCCTGCACACATGAGACAGGATTTCAATATTTATGTGTTTTTTGTTAAGGTATATCGTATTTATGTTTTAAGTTTGATAAAGGTACTCAATAAGATTGTATTTTTAATTTTTTTTAATGACAGTGCATTTAGGGTGAAATCGATCACTTTCTTCCCATGTAGGGAGATATATAGTGGTTACAGTTAGCGAGACAGTTATTATGGGGCAAAGTGGTGCACTGCTGTTTTTAATTTTCCTCACTCCTCATGTAGCAAATAAACATTAATTCCTTATTTTGTTTCTTGTGTGGAAAACCCTTGAGCAGTTTGTGCTTGTTATAATGGCACATATTATCTAACCCTCATTAGTAGAAACACAAAAATGTGTTTAGAAAAGGAGTTTAAATTTCTGGTTCCTCAGCAAGCTCATGAGAGTAACTTACAAAATTCTACCTCAAGAACTGACAGCACCAAATTTGATTATAGGGAGTTAAGTAACTGACCTCAGGTAGTTATCCTAAAACCTGAAACCTATCGAGAGCTATAACTGACCTAGTGAGCAAGCTGAAATGTTTTCCTTAATCTTGATATAAATTTTATGTTAACAAGCAGTCCTCTTGTCTTCAAGACTACCTCGACTAACTGGGTCAGAAAGGCAAAAATCTTCCATGTTAGAGATTACTTTTTATTTTTATTTTTTCTAGTTAGTTTGGTTTTTGTTTTGTTTTGTTTGCTTTGCTAAATTGGAACTTTGTTAAATGTCCAGATAATGTTAAATGTTCAAATAGGGAGAAGTCACCTATTTGGCTGTCCTATAATTTATAATATCAGGTGAATGATTCACCAGATCTTTTCCTGAGGATAGATTTTAATAAAGGGATAAGAGATCAAAAGGAGGTTTTGCATGGATTTGGTTGTGTGGAATGGGGAGGACTAGTAATTAGAGATAAATAGCAAGTTATTTGAGATATTTCCCCTATTTCACAGTCTTGCCTACATAGGTTTGTTTGCATTATCTGTTTTGTCAGACAGGAATAATGTATATACTTCCTCTAAGTCAAGTGTTAGAGCATTAGCCATCTACAATCCTAAATGGAGGGCATTGACCATGTGGTTATCTTTTGCAGTACTACTGCACAATGTTTTGCCTTCTAATTTGGAAGTAAGTCACATATAACACAGATTATTCATTTGTTGCATTTGATATCATGTAGCAGAATCAGTTTAAGAAACCATTAGTAAAGTAACTGAAGTATGCACACGTTTTACGATGTTTATGGCTGTGCTAAAGATCATGGGAAAAGAGCAGTGTTTAAAATGTCTTTGGAGACAAATATTGGCTTCTGGATTTAATTAGAATTTAGTTCTAGATTCAAGAACAGTGTATTTTTATGGTGAAAACCACCATTTCACCATGTAAGGCTTCTTATGTCGGCTTTGTGGTTGTATAACAAATGTGTGTGCTATAAATGAGAATTTTGAACAGGAATTTGGTGATCTCATACATTCCTTTATTCATTTTTTCATTAAGCAAATATTTGTTGAGTGCCTACTCATTGCTCTTCACTGTGCTCAATTCTGGGAACGTTGAGGTGAAAAGGAGAGCAGATCCCTCCCCTAATCAAACTTAAGGCCTATTGGGGGGACAAATAAACAGGAAAATAGACAAGATAAGTATAAATCTTGAAAGTACAGTGCAGGGAGCTCAGGAGGTGATGTGATAGAAAGGAACGGGCAGAGGCAACTTTAAGTAAGTTGTTTAGTAAGAAACCTGCCATGGGTGATGGTCGGTGTTTCTGAGGAAGGGCCAGAAGGCCTTGCTCACTGGTGCACACTGAGAAGCACTGCGAACACTGGAGCACAAGGCCAGAAAGGTAGGCAGGGCCCACATCTCGTGAGGTATTATAGACAAATGGGAGGGTTTTATTGTAAGAGAAGTGGAAAATCATTCATAGTTTTCTAAACAGGGAAGCAATATGATCTAATTAATGTTTTTAAGAGATCTCTCTGGATTTCTCTGGAGAATTAGAATAGGAGAACAAGGCTGGAAGCTGGGAGATCAGTTAGGCTGCTGAGATGCATGCAGGTGAAGGTGGTAACAGTGGAAATAAGTAACAATCGATAGTTTATGGATAATTTCTGGAGATAGAACCAGTAGAACCTGCTGATTTTAAAAGACAGAAGAAGAAGAATCATTAAGGATATCTCTGTTTTTGTTTTCAATTTGAGCAAACTAGGTGAGAGACAGTGTCATTTATTGAGATGGTGGAGACTAGCCTGAGGAGGTAGTATCAAGGTGGGAATCAAGACTTATATTCGGCTGTGCTGAGGTTGAAATTCATTTTAGACATCTATATGGAGATGTCAGGTACACAGCTGAATTGAGTCTATAGCATAGATAATAGATCAGAGTTGAAAATACCTATGCTGAAATTTTCAGTGACAGTTAAAGGCCAGGGATGAGATAAGTTTGCTTCAAGAAGACAGCATAGGGCTTCCCTGGTGGCTCAGTGGTTGGGAGTCCGCCTGCCGATGCAGGGGACGCGGGTTCGTGCCCCGGTCCGGGAAGATCCCACATGCTGTGGAGCGGCTAGGCCCGTGAGCCATGGCCGCTGGGCCTGCGCGTCCGGAGCCTGTGCTCTGCAGCGGGAGAGGCCACAACAGTGAGAGGCCCAAGTACCGCAAAAAAAAAACCCAAAAAACAAGAAGACAGCATAGATTGAAAAAATCTGGACAGTCCAGGAATGATTATCAGGGAACTTCATTGGTTGGAGGTCAAGTACAGGTGAAAGAACAAGGAAATAAGACCAAGGAGTCACTGAGAAAGTAGGATAAGAACCAGCAGAGTGTAGTAACATGGAGACCAACAGAATAGAATGTTTTGAGAAGGAGAGAGGAGGTCAGCTGTGGCTAAAAAGTGAATCTAGAGACGTTGTCATTGAATTTAGCAACACAGGGTTTTGTAGGTGACCTTCATGAGGAGTTTCAGAAGCATGATAGACAGACATCAGACTGAAGTGTACTGAAGCGTGATTGGTAGGAGAAAAAGAGGACAGAAAGAAAGTTAAGCCAAATCTTTTAAGGGCTTTTGCTTTGAAATGGGGAGAAGAAAATGGTGTCTGGAGAGAATATGAGGTCAAAGGAAATGTATATTTCTTAAAGATATAAAACTCCTAACCATGTTTTTGAATACTGAGTACAGTGACTTAATAGAAAGGAGAAATTCATATATAAGATGAAGATAATGTCTTGCAAGAGCAAAATCCCAGAGGAGACAAGGGAAGGTGGGATACAGAACACAAGTGGAGAAGTTGGCCTTTAGTAAGAGAAGGAACTCCTCCTCCTTTATGACAGGAGGGAAGGCAGAGAGGATGCATACAGATGTAGGCAGGTTTGTAGATTCGGTGATAGGAAGATGAGGAATCCTCATCTAATAGCTTCTGTTTGCTCAATAAAGTAAAAGGTGTAATCATTAGCCAAGAATGAGTAAGGGAAGGAATTGAGACAGTTTAAGGGAGAAGAAAATGCGTTAAATAATCATTATAGAGAGTAGGAAATTGACTTTATTAGGAAACATAAAAGAATTTCCTGGCAATTTTGAGTGCCATGTGATATTAGCTGATGTGACTCTGATGTGCAACCAGTCAGCCCATTGTGTGATTTCTTCCAGCAACATTAGATGCTCAGATACAGATATAGATAATGGCAGAAAACTGTTAAAACTGGGTCAGAGTTTTTCTGGGGTGGCTAAGAAGTCGGAATAAGGCAGCAATTGTAATGATGGATCATGGAATAAAAAGTAAGGAAATAAGTAAAAGCTACAAGGATGGTGATGAGCAGTGAAAAAGTAGAAGGATGAGTGACAGTGACTGTGAGGTAGTAGAATTTGTGAGTCATTTGTCTGAGGAAATGAAAAGGTAGGAGGATGTAGTCAGAGTAAGATACTTGTGTACAAGATGAAGGAGGTCGAGTGGTTCCAGTTGAAAACTAGGACTAGGATATTAGGGGCAGCCTGAGAAGGTGGATAGGGAAAGGTTGTTAGAGGTGATGAAGTCAAGGAGTTAAGACATCAGAGTATTAGATGGCTCATTCACGGGATGTTGATGTCACCCAGAAGGATGACAGAGAAGATACCAATGTCGTCAATGAATCACCCAAGTTTGATAAACAAGACTGGTGAGAAGGTTTGTTGTATGCCACATATTTGGGTGGCATGAGGAGTTAAGGGTTTATAATGGGACTAACTGCATTACAAATGTGAAAAAAGGTCAAGAACACTCATCCCCACCTCCTGACCCCAGGGCACACAGAGAGTAAAAGAAAATTAAAAAGCCTTCACTAGGGAAGGCTGGTTTAAAGAAAAAAAACAATGTGCTCCAGTCTGGGTATAGCAAGGTAAAAGAAATATTTAAGAAGAGATTCAGAGTTGAGGAAAGTTTGGTGATTGTAGATACAGGATTTTAGAGGACACATTAAAATGTTTAGAGGATGGGATGAATTGGGAGATTGGGATTGACATATATACACTAGTATGTGTGAAATAGATAACTAATAAGAACCTAACTGTATAAAAAATAAGTAAATAAATAATTTAAAAAAAGCTTAGAGGAGAGTAGAGGAGTTTAGAGGAAAATTAGGAAATTTGCAAAGAGCCTCCTGGAGATGAAAGTCTGAGTGTTAGTGAGTGATATGATGATCTGGGAGGTTTGCTTTCTGCTGGTAGCCAGGAGTGTGGCACGATGAAATTAGTCTTGAGAGCATCAGAGCGAAAGGAGGACCAGTCAGTTCTGTCCGGGTGCCTGAAAATTTCCCTGATGTAGAAGATGTGGTACTCCCCATGGGACTAGATGGTGATGCCACGGCTCTGCAAGTACTGTTACCGGCTAAGGGCATGGGAGCGTCCTGCATACCTCCCTTAGTTTGCCTCAGTCTGGGTCCTGCTAAGTCTGGTGAGTCTTCTGAGATAGAAAGTGTGTCACTCTTATGCCAGCACATATGAACACTGCATGCTCAGAGTGGGTCAGAGTTCCCAACCCTGCCAAAGTGTGCTTCAAACCTGATTGCTGTGGAAAATTCCCTGTGCTCAGTGGCAGGGCAAGGAGTGAAGGGAATGAACTTTCATTGATGAGTATCTATCTGTGCCGGTTCTTGGCAACCTTGTCTCATTTATTATGACTTCAGTCCACTTTTCTGCCCATTTTATAAGCAACAGTTCCAATTCTACTATGATCAGTAAGGCTAGAGAGTGGGAAACAACTATTGTAACTCGTGTCATTATACTAGCGTCTTTAAAACTACCTCATTTGAGGAAAAAAAGTACTGGCCAAGGGAGGCTACTTTATTATTATCCCATTACATTTAAGTAGAAATGATACTGCATTTAGAACTTAGATTTCTTGTGTCCTAATCTTTTTGAAGGTTGAGAAACAGTGGAGCATACAGTGAAGGTGAACTACATTGCCCATGACAAAAATTAAACTAGCTAATAATTAAATGCCGTGTGTGCTATGCTATTCTTTTAGTATATGCTACAGTAAATGGTTGCAGTTTGAGGAGATATGAGGGATGTCATGAAAAACAACACAACTGTCTAGTTATTAAGGTACTTCAAAACGTGACATTTTCACCATGACCTTAAACTTGTAGACTAATAGATTTGGTCTTATGATTATCCCAAATAACTGTTGAACAACTAATTTGAGGGAAGCTGTACCTGCAGATACAGTATTAAATATGACATACCTCCTGACTTGAATGAGCTTACCATCTAGTAAAAGATACAATCAAGTGGCATTAACAACACCCTAACCATCTACATTGGAAGAGCAGGGAACCTAAACTTGGCAGGGCAGAACTCTCAGATGAATGGAGATCTAAGCATCAATAAATAATTTTCACAGAGACCTCTGCATGAAATCGGAATTTCAGTTTTTAAATTTATTATTAAAATGGTTGTCTAGAAAATCAGACTTTTGGTGACATCTTAATTGGCAGCAAGTTAGCTATAAAGAAGTTCAGTGTATTCAGTTGTTATCTGTATGGAAGAGATTAGATTTTAATTATTTAATTATTAAATTATAAAATTTACTAAAATAAAAATTTTAAACATGGTACTATTTCTCCTATCTTGTTTCAGTGGGTACATGTTTTCCCGTATCTTCTGTAAATTTAAGAAAAATAATTAAATCAAATTTAAAAGTATATCTGAGAAGTTGCAAGATGTGATTCTGCAAAAACCTCAGGATAATAAAAATAAAAGAGAAAGTACTTTTAACTTTGTCTTTGACCGTTGTAAACTGTGTTTATATTCTAGAATGTATTCAAACGACTTTAACTCACCTCACCTTTTATTTGGTATTTCTTCTTTAAGATTTAACTACTTTTAGGAATAGTAATGACTCATTCATCCAACAAATATTTATTTTCCCCCCTACTGTGTATAAAGTACCATATGAACTCAGACTGTGATGTCAAGATAAACCAGACAGGAGCCTCCAGCCATAGCATCTTACAAATACACCCTAACTGATTACAAGTTAAATACGGTCATCCCTCAGTATCCACAAGGGGGGTTGGTTCCAAGACACCCCAAAACACCCCAGGGTAGCAAAATCCATGGATGCTCAAGTTCCTCACATAAAATGATGTAGTGTTTGCCCACAACCTATGCAATCCTCCCACATACTCTAAATCATCTCTGGATTACTTATAATACCTAGTACAATATAAAAGCTACGTATTGGGGACTTCCCTGCTGGCGCAGTGTTTAAGTATCTGCCTGCTAATGCAAGGGACACGGGCTCGAACCCTGGTCCGGGAAGATCCCACATGCTGTGGAGCAACTAAGCCCGTGTGCCTCAACTACTGAGCCTGCACTCTAGAACCCGCGAGCCACAGCTACTGAAGCCCACGTGCCTAGAGCCTGTGCTCTGCAACAAGAGAAGCCACTGCAATGAGAAGCCCACGCACCACAACAGAGTAGCCCTAGCTTGCCGCAACTAGAGAAAGTTCACGCACAGCAATGAAGACGCAATGAAGACCCAATGCAGCCAAAAATAAATAAATAAATAAATAAATAAATAAATTAATTAATTATTTTAAAGCTATGTATTGGGGCTTCCCTGGTGGCGCAGTGGTTGAGAGTCCGCCTGCTGATGCAGGGGACATGGGTTCGTGCCCCGGTCCGGGAAGATCCCACATGCCATGGAGTGGCTGGGTCCGTGAGCCGTGGCCGCTGAGCCTGTGCGTCCGGAGCCTGTGCTCCGCAACGGGAGAGGCCACAGGCCCGCGTACCGAAAAAAAAAAAAAAGAAAGCTACGTATTGATAAGTACCTAAAATACAACGTAAATGATATTTAAATAGTTGCTAGAAAATTCAAGTTTTGCTTTTAGGAACTTTCTGGATTTTTAAAAAAATTTTTTCAATCTGCCGTTTTTAAATCCAAGGATGCACAACCCAAGGATATGTAGGGCTGGATATACTACGTTACAGGAAAAAAAGTGTTTTCCAAAATATTTGAGATAAGCAATTTATTGGCCACCTGGAGACCATCATGATCTTTTGTTCATCATCCAGGTTTTATTTGGACCAGATCCCACGTGTATGTAACAGGAAAATTCCTGTTGGGTGCAATTCACTAGCTGATATGAATAAAGCTTAAAGTAAACATACTTTTACATAAAAATTTTAAAAAGCCTCAGTAGCAACATGCTAACCCTCACTAACGCCAAAGCAACAATAATGTCTAATTCCATTTGAACTTTAGAAAACAGGAAATAAAGACCAATACTTTATGTTTCATCATTTTTCCCATTTGTCATTATCTAATCAAATCAAATAGAATGCTATCATTGTATTATATATGTATATATGTTTTAACTACTTTTGTAAATTCACTTTTTATTTTTTATTTATTTTTTTATTGCGGTACGTGGGCCTCTCACTGTTAGCTATTCCAAGGAGATGAATATATATGCAGCTGTAGCAGGATTGTATTAAGTATGGCTGTTTTGGCCAGTACATTCCCTTCCAGTGTTGTACAGGTGCTGACAGTTGTATGTCAGCTATCTTCCATTATTTCTTTTTAAAGCTTTCCTGAGAATAATTCAAATTAGCTTCCATTGTTATGCTTTCTTGTTTAAAAATAATTTAAATTTCATTTGTGATATCTCCAAACAATATATTATTGTTAAAAGGGGGCATTTGTAAATGCCAGCTAGAGGAAAGCATAGTGCTATGTCTACACAAAGAATACCAATTTATTGTTATGTTGTGAAATCTTGATTTAACCACCTGCTTTTTTGAAATACCAACAATTTCTAAAGCAATAATAATTTTAATGAATAGTACACAATAGTTATAGATACAGTTTTACCCATTACAGAAGATTGTTTTAAAATTTATTTTTATTTTACTTTTGGCTGCGTTGGGTCTTCGTTGCCGCTTGAGGGCTTCCTCTAGTTGCCGTGAGCAGAGGCTACTCTTCGTTGCAGTGCACTGGCTTCTCACTGTGGTGGCTTCTCTTGTTGCAGAGCACGGGCCTTAAGTGCACGGGCTTTAGTTGTGGCTCGTGGGCTCTAGAACGCAGGCTCAGTAGTTGTGGCGCATGGGCTTAATTGCTCTACGGCATGTGGGATCTTCCCGGACCAGGGCTTGAACTTGTGTCCCCTGCATTGGCAGGTGGATTCTTAACCACTGTGCTGCTAGGGAAGCCCCCCATTACAGAAGATTTTGTAAGCACTAACATTTAGGAACAAACAAAATATATGTTTAAAAACTGGAAGCCTGATAAAAATGAAAGAAACATGGGCACTGGAATCACACATAGTTGTGTTCAAATTCTAGATTAGAACTTGTCTTCACTGACAAGGGAATGAGAAATGTAACTTAGCTTATGTAAATAGACTCATTTCCAATATTGACACTCATCTGTAGATACAGATAGGCAAGCAAGACTCGTCAATGCTTGAGGAAAACCAGCTGGTAACAGTGTCACCAAACTCAGCTGACAAATGAAATCACTACAATTTATCTTTTTTCACTGTAGCATTGTTGCAATAGCAACATGGTTGCAGTAATTGTTATGCATCTATCTTTGGATTATTAATGCAGTTATAGCAAAGAATATGGTATATTTACATGTATTATCATAGAAAGAGAAACATAATATATTCTTAAACAGAAGAAAATAAATTTTAGAATGCTATAAAGTATGATTGTATTTTTTCTTAAAATACCAACATATTCATACTTACAAGTAAATCCTCAATGAAAAATCTGGAGCAGTGTGTATGGAGCTCTTACAGTGGTCTTTTCTGTGGAGGGCAGTGGATGGGGAAGGGGATTGTGGTGGGGTGCTGCATGAAGGGAGCCCTCCTGTTATATTCTGTACAATTTTATTGAGATTTGTTTTTGTTTTTTGTTTGTTTACTTTATGCAAGGCTTTATTTTAGTTGCAATACAGGAAGCAAAACAGAAACAAAGTTGATGCCTCCCATGTCGTAGTTTAGTGTCAAGGAACAGAAATTCTTAATATAAACTCATGTAAGTGGAAATGGGAGTGCTAGTGTTCATTATTCTTTTCTTTTCTTTTTAATTTTTTCATTGGAGTAGAGTGATTTACACTGTTAGTTTCTGCTGTACAGCAAAGTGAGTCAGTTATACATATACATATATCCGCTCCTTTTTATATTCTGTTCACATATAGGTCATTACAGAGTATTGAATAGAGTTCCCAATGCTATACAGTAGGTTCTTATTAGTTACCTATTTTATATATAGTAGTATGTATATGTTGAATTTGTTTTTAAGGTAAAGATATATTCAAATGTTGCTTCTGGAAGTGAAATATAAGGAATATAATTTTAAATCACCAAAACCAGTAAGTTTATTAAATCACTGTAAAATTTTTTAAAAAGAAACTAAAGTTCTTGAGATACTATATACATCTACCTACAGGATCCTATAAAATTTTGCTTCTTTCTAGCCTACTTTACATTCCTAATCCCAGAAAGACATATTTTTGAGGAGAAAAGGAACATTTCTTACTCAGTCCACTGATTGGGAGCCCACAGTGAGCCTGAATTACTCACAATGCAATCAAGTTATTACCTACCAGAAACTGACACCACATGGATGTGTATAATAGGACCCAAAAGAATGATTTAGAAAACGATCATAGGATGTCATAAATACCTGGAGGGGTGGGGCAGAGACATCTTCTGTGAGGAAGGCAAGCTTGACTACCTAGAGTGAGAAGCCAGAATTAGGCATTTGAAGAAAGACACATTCTAATGGGCAAAGACAGAGGTAGCATTTAAGGCATATTCAGGGGGCAGAGATCAAGACAGATGAAATGCAAAATTGATGAAGCATTTTGGAGATGCTAAGGGGAAAAAAAGCAAGTTGTAGAGAACTGTGAATGGGCTTGTAAACCAAATGTAGAATTAGAAATGCCAAAGGAGGTGACAAGTGGCAAAAAAATAGATGCAGTACACTGAACTGACAGCAAATTTGGGGTAGAATAGAGAATGGCAACTGTATGCATTAGGTTTTGAAAATGAAAGTGTAATATACTAGAAGGATTAGAGCTGAGCAAACCAAGAACTATACTCTGCCCCCTCTTGACTTTTCTGGGTCTATCTGTGTCATTGTTTCCTTTCTCTCTGCAGATGAGCTTACAGGGACTCTCAGTTCACACTGCCGTAGATTATCACTCCCCCAGCTCCCACTCTGCATGGTGTAGTCCCATACACAGGAGTACTGGACTCCCTCTCACCCAAATCTCAGATCGCAGAGAGGGATAAATCTGATTAGCGAAGCTTGCTTCTAGAACCCATCCAATAATCCTCCAGTGAGGAGTAGTGAGCAGCTGCATTGTGCAATCATGACTCCTGTGTGTTAAGCCCAATGTGGCAATGCAGTTCTCAGAGAAAGTGGGGGGTTGAGTTGTGAACCAGATACAGTCTCCATCTATTAACTATATAACTATTAACTATGTAATAGCCGTTGTAGATATTTCCCTTTTGGAACAGTGATTAATAAAAGTATTGCTAAGAAATATTTTGTGACAAAGCATTGGTCCCATGCCACTGCTCACACCAGTTCATTATCAATAATAACAATTTTTATTTTATGGACTCTTTTGGTCTGAGAGAAAATAAACAGGGATTTTAGTCAAAAGGAACACAGAGAGACTTCTGTCTAATCAAGACATTGAAACCAATCTTGGGAGGTTTTTTTTTTTCCAGTTTTCTAATGGAGCCTATGTCTTTAGCCATTGCTTTCTGCATCTTAATCTACTTAAATGTTGTAATCAGCTAATATCTACAGGCTTTGATTGTTCTTTGCTGCCCCTGTTTTACAAATGGAAAACAGAAGCACTTAAATAATTGTCTCAAAGCTACGTGAGACTGAGAAAAATGGACTCGAATCAATAAGCACATAACTTTAAGTACTAGAAAAGGCTCTAATACTAGAAAGAATGCCTAGGAGAGACAAGAAGCTATAAACCATGATAAGTAAACAATATAAAAAGTTAATAATTGTGAAAGACAGCTAATGAATGGGTAAAATGGACAGCAGCCCTACAATTAACTCGTGAGTCACTTGTATAATGATAAATATTATAAGTTCAGAGGAAGGTGATATCCAGCATGACTGGAGGTGTTCAACAATTTATGCATTCCCATGTAGGGATATTCTCCTTAAATTGAGCAATTAAGACAGAATTTCTTGTAAAAAGGAAAATACCTACTATTTATAGACAGTCTCGTAAAGGAGAATGGAATTACAAGAAGACTAAGTAAATAAAATCAAAACTAGGATGTAATTGATTTGAAGTAACACATGAATGGTATACACAATGAGGGCAAAGACAAAGTAAGGACCAAAATGGGCCACAGCAACTCAAAGTAATAAGGAAGCAAGAACTATAATTAATCAGAAGCTGCACAGAATGAAAGGTAAAAATTAGTGAATTTGAGGTGGGAAGCCCAAGTAGGCAGATTGATAGAAGGAATCCATAGAATGGAACTGAATATGTTAAAAAATGAAGATCATTCCTTGTGTTTATGATTGTCAGATCCATAGATACTAACTTGTTTCCAGAACTGTCTTCCAGTTTCTAATTGTGAGACCAGGCTTGTGATATCTCTTGATTGTGAACTTCCATATGATTCCCCTCACATTTATAACATCACATGTGTCTTTACAATGACTCTTGTCCTGGCCTGGCTTGAGTCTCTGTTCTTTATAACTGGAAGGGCCAAAGTAGAATAATAAATAAATACAGTCAGTTTCTTGGATTGGGCTGTGCAACAAAATACCATAGACTTGGTGGTGTAAACAACAGAAATTTATTTTTTCACAGCTCTGAATGCTGGAAGTCTGAGATCAGGGTACCAGCACAGTCAGGTTCTGGTGAGAACTCTCTTGTTGGCTTGCAGAGGACCTTCTCACTGTGTCCTCACATGGTGGAGAGAGAGCAAACTCTGGTATTTCATCTGATAAGGGCACTAACCCATCATGAAGGCCTAACACTCATGACTTGGGCTAACCCTAATTACCTCCCAAAGGCCCCAGTCTCCAAATATCATCACATTGTGTAGTTAGAGCTTCAACATGTAAATTTGCGGGGGACATAATTCAGTGTATAGCAGTCAAAAAAAAGGTAAGAAGGCATTCATTCGAAGCCTGGGTGACTGGAAGAATATTCATATTGGTAATAAATATGATGAAAGTAAAATAATGAACCTGTTTAGATTAGGTGAACCCAATTTTAGATATAAGTTTTAGTTATGTTAACTTCGAGGTGACCAAAAGCAGTGAAATATAAATGCTTAGTAAATTTGGAAAGTTTATTCATGATGTGTCAAGATATGTTTGTTTTACTTATTTTACCAAGCATTCATTAGGACTTCTAAATCTGAGAACCTAAAACTTCCCTTAGTTTTAGGACATTTTGTTCTATTATTGCTTTACATTGCTTTATCCTTTTATTCTCTCTTTCTGGAAGACCTGTTATCAAATATTAGAATCAGTCTTCCACATGGTTTGGCTTTTCTTTCATTCTTTCTACATCTTTGTATTTTTAACTGCTTAAGTGAGAATTCCGTGTCTATTGTAATTTGTTCTTCAGCTGTAAGTTACTGTTATTTAGCTCATCCATTGCCATTTATTTACTTATTTATTTGCCATGCCGCATGGTTTGTAGGATCTTAATTCCCCGACCAGGGATCCCAAACTGTGCCCCCTGCAGTGGAAGCACAGAGTCCTAACCACTGGACCACCAGGGAATTCCCTTATCTGTTGCTATTTAGATTCACTTTGTTATACAGCAGAAACTAACACACCACTCTAAAGCAATTATACTCCAATAAAGATGTTTAAAAAATTTTTTTAATAAAAAACATTATTCTCAATGGAAAAAAAATGTCAATGATCATTTTTGTCATTTCTCTGAAAACTAATTGACTCTTTGTTGTGAATGTTATAGGCTCTTATTTCCCTGATGACATTAATTATACTTAATCTAAATTCTTGAGCAGTTTCTTCTGTTAACTTTGTTTCCATGTATATTAATATGTATTACCTGTTTTTCATGGCATTGGTTTTCCTCAAATGTCTCTGCCCTCACCTTTGTAATTGAGATTCCTTGTTAGCTCAAGAAAAAGTCTAGTGAAGTGGTTAAGAGTATGAAATCCAGAACCCTAGGGCCTGGGATGTGATTAATAACTTCACATTTATATGCCTCAGTTTCCTCACCTGTAAAATGAAGGCGTGGGACTTCCCTGGTGGTCCAGTGGTTAAGACTCCATGCTCCGGGCTTCCCTGGTGGCGCAGTGGGTGGGAATCTGCCAGCCAGTGCAGGTGATACAGGTTCGATCCCTGGCCTGGGAAGCTTCCCACATGCCACGGAGCAGCTGGGCCCGTGTGCCACGACTGCTGAGCCTGCGCTCTAGAGCCCATGCTCTGCAGCAGGAGAGGCCACGACAATGAGAAGCCCATGTACCACTCGCTGCAGCTGGAGAAAGCCCGCACACAGAGCAAAGACCCAACACAGCCAAAAATAAAAACAAAACAAAACAAAACAAAACAAAAGACCCCATGCTCCCAGTGCAGGGGACCCGTATTCGATCCCTGGTCAGGGAACTAGATCCTGCATGCTGCAACTAAGAGCCCGCATTGCAACTAAAAGAGCCCACGTGCAGCAGCGAAGATCCTGCGTGCTGCAGCTAAGACCCAGCACAGCCAAATAAATAAAAAAAAATATTTTTTAAAAAATAAATTAAATAAATTAAAATGAAGGCAGTTATAGCCCTGACCTCACAGGGTTTTGTGAGAATTAAATGGCTAACGTATGCCAAGTTTTGGATTGCAGCCTATCATATTACCCATCCCTAGCATTCAATAAGTATTAGCTTTTAATGTTATGAGAATAATGAAGTGTTTGTTATTAATAAATACTAGCTGTTAATATTATGTGAATGATAAAGTGTTTTACTGCAGCCAGACCCCAGCGATTGTAAGAGGCTAGACTGTGTTGCTGGGGGAGTATACCCGTTTGTCTGCTGGGGCTGGGGGCTTTCTCTTCCTAGTGAATGTAGTCAGTCACCTAGGGAACTTACTTCTCCAAGGGGATGGGTGGGGTCTGGAGCTCTGGCTGGGTGAGCATGGTAACTCTTTCTCTCTCCAAGTGTGTGTAGAGGTGGAGGGCTACCAGCTACTCCAATTTGACATGACAGCTCTTCACCCTATTGGGAGTGTGTCTGCCTGTGGATCTCTATATTCTGTCATTTGTAGGGATTTATGATGAGAAAGTGAAGTGCAGCCTATTCTGTGACCCACTTCTTGAGCAGATCCTCAGTGGTTGCTTCTAATGTGAATTGCATAATCCTATTGGACAAACAATTGTGTAATTATTTTTTCTTTTTTTAAATTTTTTTTTAAACAGCAGGTTCTTATTAGTTATCCATTTTATAAATATAAGTGTATGTATGTCAATCCCAATCTCCCAATTCATCACACCAACACGCCTCCCCGCCACCACTTTCCCCCCTTGGTGTCTATAGGTTTGTCCTCTACATCTGTGTGTCAATTTGTGCCCTGCAAACCAGTTCATCTGTACCGTTTTTCTAGGTTCCACATTTATGCGTTAATATACGATATTTGTTTTACTCTTTCTGACGTATTTCACTCTGTATGACAGTCTCTAGATCCATCCATGTCTCTACAAATGACTCAATTTTGTTCCTTTTTATGGCTGAGTAATATTCAATTGTATATATGTACCACATCTTCTTTATCCATTTGTCTGTCAGTGGGCATTTAGGTTGCTTCCATGATCTGGCTATTGTAAATACTGCCGCAGTGAACGTTGGGGTGCATGTGTCTTTTTGAATTATGGTTTTCTCTGGGTATATGCCCAGTAGTGGGATTGCTGGGTCATATGGTAGTTCTATTTTTAGGTTTTTAAGGAACCTCCATACTGTTCTCCATAGTGGCTGTATCAATTTGCATTTCCACCAACAGTGCAGAAGGGTTCCCTTTTCTCCACACCATCTCCAGCATTTGTTGCTTGTAGATTTTCCAATGATGCCCATTCTAACTGGTGTGAGGTGATACCTCATTGTAGTTTTGATTTGCATTTCTCTAATAATTAGTGATGTTGAGCATCCTTTCATGTGTTTGTTGGCCATCTGTATGTTTTCTTTAGAGAAATGTCTATTTAGGTCTTCTGCCCATTTTTGGATTGGGCTGTTTGTTTAGTATTGAGCTGCATGAGCTGTTTATATATTTTGGAGATTAATCCTTTGTCCATTGATTCATTGGCAAATATTTTCTCCCATTCTGAGGGTTGTCTTTTCATCTTGTTTGTAGTTTCCTTTGCTTTGCAAAAGCTTTTAAGTTTCATTAGGTCCCATTTGTTTATTTTTGTTTTTATTTCCTTTACTCTAGGAGGTCAAAAAAGATCAAAAAAGATCTTGCTGTGATTTATGTCAAAGAGTGTTCTTCCTATGTTTTCCTCTAAGAGTTTTATAGTATCCAGTCTTACATTTAGGCCTCTAATCCATTTTGAGTCTACTTTTGTGTATGGTGTTAGGGAGTGTGCTAATTTCATTCTTTTATATGTAGCTGTCTAGTTTTCCCAGCCCACTTATTGAAGAGACTGTCTTTTCTCCATTGTATATCCTTGCCTCCTTTGTCATAGATTAGTTGACCATAGGTGTGTGGGTTTATCTCTGGGCTTTCTATCCTGTTCCATTGATTTGTATTTCGGTTTTTGTGCCAGTACCATATTGTCTTGATTACTGTAGCTTTGTAGTAGAGTCTGAAGTCAGGGAGTCTGATTCCTCCAGCTCTGTTTTTATTCCCTCAAGACTGCTTTGGCTATTAGGGGTCTTTTGTGTCTTCATACAAATTTTAAGATTTTTTGTTCTAGTTCTGTAAAAAATGCCATTGGTAATTTGATAGGGATTGCATTGAATCTGTAGATTGCTTTGGGTAGTATAGTCATTTTCACAATATTGATTCTTTCAATCCAAGTACATGGTATATCTCTCCATCTGTTGGTATCATCTTTAATTTCTTTCATCAGTGTCTTACAGTTTTCTGCATACATGTCTTTTGTCTCCCTAGGTAGCTTTATTCCTAGGTATTTTATTCTTTTTGTTACAGTGGTAAATGGGAGTGTTTCCTTAATTTCTCTTTCAGATTTTTCATCATTAGTGTTTAGGAATGCCAGAGATTTCTGTGCATTAATTTTGTACCCTGCAACTTTACCAAATTCATGATTAGCTCTAGTAGTTTTCTGGTGGCATCTTTAGGATTCTCTATGTATAATATCATGTCACCTGCAAACAGTGACAGTTTTACTTCTTCTTTTCCAATTTGTATTCCTGTTATTTCTTTCTCTTCTCTGATTGCTGTGGCTAGGACTTCCAAAACTATGTTAAATAATAGTGGTGAGAGTGGACATCCTTGTGTTGTTCCTGATCTTAGAGGAAATGCTTTCAGTTTTTCACCATTGAGAATGATGGTTGCTGTGGGTTTCTCGTATATCGCCTTTATTATGTGGAGGTAGGTTCCCTCTGTGCCCACTTCCTGGAGAGTTTTTATCATAAATGGGTGTTGAATTTTGTCAAAAGCTTTTTCTGCATCTATTGAGATGACCATATGATTTTTCTTCTTCAATTTGTTAATATGGTGTATCACACTGATTGATTTGCATATATTGAAGAATCCTTGCATCCCTGGGATAAATCCCACTTGATCATAGTGTATGGTCCTTTTAATGTGTTGTTGGATTCTGTTTGCTAGTATTTTGTTGAGGATTTTTGCATCTATATTCATCAGTGATATTGGTCTGTAATTTTCTTCTTTTGTAGTGTCTTTGGTTTTGGTATCAGGGTGATCGTGGCCTCATAGAATTAGTTTGGGAGTCTTCCTTCCTCTGCAATTTTTTGGAAGAGTTTGAGAAGGATAGGTGTTAGCTCTTCTTGAAATGTTTGATGGAATTCACCTGTGAAGCCATCTGGTCCTGGGCTTTTGTTTATTGGAAGATTTTAAATCACAGTTTCCATTTCATTACTTGTGATTGGTCTGTTCATATTTTCTATTTCTTCCTGGTTCAGTCTTGGAAGGTTATACCTTTTAAGAATTTGTCCATTTCTTCCAGGTAATCCATTTTATTGGCATAGATTTGCTTGTAGTAATCCCTCATGATCTTTTTTATTTCTGCAGTGTCAGTTGTTACTTCTCCTTTTTCATTTCTAATTCTACTGATTTTAGTCTTCTCCCTTTTGTTCTTGATGAGTCTGGCTAATGGTTTATCTATTTTGTTTATCTTCTCAAAGAACCAGCTTTTAGTTTTATTGATCTTTGCTATTGTCTTCTTTGTTTCTCTTTAATTTATTTCTGCTCTGCTCTTTATGATTTCTTTCCTTCTAAATTTGGGTTTTGTTTGTTCTTTCTCTAGTTCCTTTAGGTATAAGGTTAGGTTGTTTATTTGAGATGTTTGTTGTTTCTTGAGGTAGGATTGTATTCCTATAAGCTTCCCTCTTAAAACTGCTTTTGCTGCATCCCATAGGTTTTGGATCGTCGTGTTTTCGTTGTCATTTGTCTCTATGTAGTTTTTTAGTTCCTCTTTGATTTCTTCAGTGATCTCTTTGTTATTTAGTAACATATTGTTTAGCCTCCATGTATTTGTGTTTTTTACATTTTTTTCCCTGTAATTGATTTCTAACCTCATAGCATGTGGTCAGAACATATACTTGATATGATTTCAATTTTCTTAAGTTTACTGAGGCTTGATTTGTGACCCAAGATGTGATCTATCCTGGAGAATGTTCCATGCACACTTGAGAAGAAAGTGTAATCTACTATTTTGGATGGAATGTCCTAGAAATATCAATTAAATCTATCTGGTCTGTTGTGTCATATAAAGCTTGTGTTTCCTTATTAATTTTGTTTGGATGATCTGTCGATTGGTGTAAGTGAGGTGTTAAAGTTCCCCACTATTATTGTGTTACTGTCGATTTCTTCTTTTATAGCTGTTAGCTGTTGCCTTATGTATTGAGGTGCTCCTGTGTTGGGTGCATATATATTTATAATTGTTATATCTTCTTCTTGGATTGACCCCTTGATCATTATGTAGTGTCCTTCCTTGTCTCTTGTAACATTCTTTATTTTAAAGTCTCTTTTATTTGTTATGAGTGTTACTACTCCAGCTTTCTTTTGGTTTCCATTTGCATAGAATATCTTTTGCCATCCCCTCACTTTCAGTCTGTATGTGTCCCTAGTTCTGAAGTGGGTCTCCTGTAGACAGCCTACATATGGGTCTTGTTTTGTATCCATTCAGCGAGCCTGTGTCTTTTGCTTAGAGCATTTAATCCATTCACATTTAAGGTAATTATCGATATGTATGTTCCTATTACCATTTTCTTAATTGTTTTGGGTTTGTTTTTGTAGGTCCTTTTCTTCTTTTGTGTTTCCCATTTAGAGAAGTTCCTTTAACATTTGTTGTAGAGCTTGTTTGGTGGTGCTGAATTCTCTTAGCTTTTGCTTGTGTGTAAAGCTTTTGATTTCTCCATCGAATCTGAATGAGATCCTTGTGGGGTAGAGTAATCTTTGTTGTAGGTTCTTCCCTTTCATCACTTTAAATATGTCATGCCACTCCCTTCTAGCTTTTAGAGTTTCTGCTGAGACATCAGCAGTTAACCTTATGGGAGTTCCCTTGTGTGTTATTTTTCATTTTTCCCTTGCTGCTTTCAATAATTTTTCTTTGTCTTTAATTTTTGCCAGTTTGATTACTGTGTGTCTTGGCGTGTTTCTCCTTGGGTTTATCCTGTATGGGACTCTCTGCACTTCCTGGACTTGGGTGGCTATTTCCTTTCCCATGTTAGGGAAGTTTTCGACTATAATCTCTTCAGATATTTTCTCAGGTCCTTTCTCTCTCTCTTCTCCTTCTGGGACCCCTATAATTCGCATGTTGTTGCATTTAATGTTATCTCAGAGGTCTCTTAGGCTGTCTTCATTTCTTTTCATTCTTTTTTCTTTATTCTGTTCCTTAGCAGTGAATTCCACCATTCTGTCTTCCAGGTCACTTCTCCGTTCTTCTGCCTCAGTTATTCTGCTATTGATTCCTTGTAGTGTATTTTTCATTTCAGTTATTGTACTGTTCATCTCTGTTTGTTTGTTCTTTAATTCTTCTAGGTTTTTGTTAAGCATTTCTTGCATCTTCTCGAATTTTGCCTCCATTCTTTTTCCGAGGTACTGGATCATCTTCACTATCATTATTCTGAATTCTATTTCTGGAAGGTTGCCTATCTCCACTTCATTTAGTTATTTTTATGGGGTTTTGTCTTGTTCCTTCATCTGGAACATAGACATCTGCCTTTTCATCTTATCTACCTTTCTGTGAATGTGGTTCTTGTTTCACAGGCTGCAGGATTTTAGTTCTTCTTACTTCTGCTGTCTGCCCTCTGGTGGATGAGGCTATCTAAGAGGCTTGTGCAAGTTTCCTGATGGGAGGGACTGGTGGTGGGTAGAGCTGGCTGTTGCTAGCTCAGTAAAACTTTAATCTGCTTGTCTGCTGATGGGTGGGGCTGGGTTCCTTCCCTGTTGGTTGTTTCGCCTGGGGAGACCCAACACTGGAGCCTACCGGGGCTCTTTGGTGGGGCTAATGGCAGACTCTGGGAGGGATCACACCAAGGAGTACTTCCCAGAACTTCTTCTGCCAGTGTCCTTGTCCTCATGGTGATACACAGCCACCCCCCACCTCTGCAGGAGACCCTCCAACCCTAGCAGGTAGGTCTGGTTCAGTCTCCTATGGGGTCACTGCTCCTTCCCCTGGGTCCTGATGCACACACTACTTCGTGTGTGCCCTCCAAGAGTGGAGTCTCTGTTTCCCCCAGTCCTGTCGAAGTCCTGCATTTAAATCCTACTAGCCTTCAATGTCTGATTCTCTAGGTATTCCTCCTCCCATTGCCTTACCTCCCAGTTGGGAAGCCCGACGTGGGGCTTAGAACCTTCACTCCAGTGGTGGACTTCTGTGGTATAATTGTTCTCCAGTCTGTGAGTCACCCACCCAGCAGTTAATGGGATTGGATTTTATTGTGATTGCACCCCTTCTACCGTCTCATTGCGGCTTCTCCTGTGTCTTTGGATGTGGGGTATGTTTTTTGGTGAATTCCAGTGTCTTCCTGTCGATGATTGTTCAGCAGTTAGTTGTGATTCCAGTGCTCTTGCGAGAGGGCGTGCCCTATTCCCACAGCATGGTGCTGTGTCTCTTTCCTAGTCTTCTCTAAGTACCTTTTATACACCCTACTCCTCTCCTCAGGGATTTTGCACTTGGTGTTCTTTTGTCTGAGATTCTCTCTCCTCATTCTTTGTCATCTAACTAGCATCTCTTCCCCTTCAGAGCCCAGCTTCAGTGAATCACAATTGTGTAATACTGACATAACCTTTTCTCTTCCACTCAGTCCTAGTATCAATATTTGCGCCTTGTCAAAATGGTCACTTTTAGCTATGGATACATGGCAATATACAAAAGTGTTATAAAGATAAGATCCTTGTTTCTATTCTGTAGTGGCTATAATGTCTAAATAGTTCTGTTAATACCACAGAGTATAGATTTTTCCTTGTGAGCTGAGGTTTTCATTAATATATTTAGAAAGAAGAGTTGGGAACAACTGGAAAACATCTTAAGTCCTTGGCTTTTTTGATGAAATTCTAGAAGAGACATAAGATTGTCTTCACCTATTACTTAGATGAGCTTTCTTAATTATTTTCATGGAATCAAATAGTGTCCTCAAGGGCAGAGAATGAGAATGAGAAAATGAGAAGATACAGGTACCCTAATAGCATCATTGTGTTCTCTCCACATCCCAAAGAATATTTTGAATACGAGATTGGTCGCACAGCTGCAGCAGCTGCCGCTAGAAGCACTGTGTTGGGAGTGCACTTAATTTTCCAAGCAGGGTGCCAGTGAGGCTCAGGCATTCTGAAGAGATGATGTGTTCAGTGTCTGAGCTCATGCACGATGATGGCAGTGGTGCTTTCACCCCTTCCCTGCAGAGCTGTCATTTTGGCAACTGATCACCAAAACCAAGAAATGGCATATGATAAAAATGATGCTGGTAGAAAGATCTGGAAGGGTGATGAGAATTGATGTTGATTCTCTTTCC
>NW_006787415.1:1546458-1594899 GCF_000442215.2 Lipotes vexillifer
ATATTCCTGTTGCCTGGAATTTAGTGCTCATTAAAACTCTCCTTGGTAGAGTAGAGAGGGGAATGCCTGTAATGCCCTAAGGATTGAGGTTTGTGTGACATGCCTTGAAAACCTCATACTGTAATTTCTTTGCTATGCACGTCTAACTTCTCTGAGTTAGATTTAATTCATTGAGCCAGAAAGTATCTGATGGCATCAGTTTGGCACTTAAACAAACTGTCTGACCCAGCTGGTTAAAGAAAGTTCTGGTTCATCAGAAGTAAAAGTTTAAAAAATAAAAAAAAATTTAAAAACTGAGTAATTCATTTGACAGCTCACTGTTCAGTTCAATTTAAAATATGCTGCCCTTTTGTTAAAATGATATCATTTCATTTACTGTGATTGCCATCTTTAGTCTTTTTTTTCCTTTTGCTTAAAGAGTTTTGGCTGAGTTGGGTAATAGCACTGTGTGAGAAAAAAGGAAATTTCAAAATTTTCCTTTGAAAGAAAGAAAAGGAATTTCAAAAGGAACCAAAGATGACTCTTCCCTGACCTCAGTAGAAGTGCAAAGGATAAAGGGAAGCTTGACTTCCTTTTTGTTTTACAGCTTGTTTCCACTTTAATTAAAAAAGAAACTAAGTTGTTACACACCTATCACATTCTCATAAAGGGAAACGGAGTGCATAAAGTAGTAGAGCTTAGTGATTTGGATCATGAATAAAATCCTGGTTCATTCCCTTCCTAGCTCTGTGGTCATGGGCAAGACTCTTAACCTCTCTGAGACTCAGTGTCCTCATATGTAAACTAAGAAGAATAATTGTATCTGCATTATGGGATTGTTCAGAGGACCACATGAGTCAGTATACACAAAGCACATGGAACAATTTGCTTGTTGCATGGAAGCACCATATGTGTGTTTGTTAATGGTATTTCTTTTAAAGGAATCCACCTGAAATTATGGGGAAGTTTAAGTTCCTAGACTATATAAAATGAAATTATTTCTGAAGCTGTATGTGAAAATATTTTTGTGATATCATGTGTAGTAAATTATTACTGAATAACTTACAAATTATAACTAGGAAGCATGGTAATTAAGCAATAATTGTTCTTGTTGATATCATTGTTTTCTGAAATTAGAATGTTTTTCTTTCCTTTGGATGACTCAGTACAAGAACTACAGAAAACATGATGTGTTGAGTTTGGAAGGAAAGTGTTATCAATAATCCTGTATTTGTCATTAATAGCATAGGTCAATAATATCATTACTGTTGGTAGCATGTTATTTCATTTGCAGAGCTGATAAAAAAATCACATTAAACTTTTGCATTCGTTAAATGATAATGCCTTTTAACGTAAATATAAAAAGACTAGTGGTAAAATCATCTGTAATTCTTCGACTGCTTTCTCTTTGTATCTATCTTATTAACTGTTGATGAAAACACCCGTATCAAGGTGTTTACCTCACCCCTCAAATTCAACGTACTCTAAACTTAAGTCCTCATCGTTTATGCCTATCTCCCTCTTTATACCGCCCCCCCTTGCCCTGCCTCCACCAGTACCTGTACACACAGTACCTCTGCTCAACTTCCTTGTCAGATATGCTTTTGTTTTCCTAATCAAACAATCCCAGAGATTAGGTTTATTCATAATTTAGTTTATTTGATTTATAATTTCTCTACATTACGTTCATTCAGCAGGCAACTAAGTCTTGGTGAATGTTCCTTTAAAATAGCTCTTGTTTATATTCCTTCTGTTTCACCACCATGGGAGGACTCTTGTCTATATCCCTTGTTTTCCATCACCTTTCATGACTTAAGATAGAGCCCTCAATTTCTGATTTTCTTCTTTCCATATTAACACTATATTCCACAACCTGTATTTGTAGATCAAATTACATTTTATTAGCAAATCCAGATGCAAGATGCTCATTGTTTTAAAAATGTTGCATTGGTTAATTATCTTTTAGTTGTGCATAGATGAAAAATGGACATGGAATGATAAAAACCATATCATTGTATCATAAAATAACATTAGAAGAAGTTAAGATTAATTGGCTAAAAGTAATTGTCTGAGATTGAGGTAGATATTAATTTTCTATATATAGCTAATGCATTAGTTTCCTGTGGCAGTGCCTTAAAACAGCAGAAACTTGTTCTTTCAGTTCTGGAGACCAGACTTCCAAAATCAAGGTGTCAGTATGGCTGTACTGCCTCTGGGGCTCTAGGAGAGAATCTGTTCTTTGTCTCTTCTAGTTGCTGGTTGTTGCCAGCTTCCTTGGCCTGAGGCCACATCTGTCTGCTTTATCTTCATTTGGCCTTCTCCTCTGTATCTGTTCTTTTCTGTGTCTCTTAAAAGGACACTTGTCTTTGGATTGAAGGCCTGTGAGTTTTCATTTTAAGTGTCAACCTGGCTAGGCTATGATGCTCAGTGTTTAACAAATGCTAGTTTAGGCGTTTCTGTGCAAATATTTTGTAGATGTGATTAAAATTTATTTTTGATCAGTTCATTTAAGAAAATGATCCTTAATAATGTGTGGGCCTCATGTAATTAGTTGAAGTCCTCAACAGCAAAACTGGAGGTTTCCTGGAAAAGAAGGAATTCTGTATTAAGACTAACATAAAAAACTTGCCTGCATTTCTAGTCTACTGGCCTGCACTGTGATTTGAAACTCAAGACTGCATGACCTCTTAGTTAAATTTCTAGACCTACCTTATGGATTTTGGACTTGCTAGCCGCTACAATTGCATGAGCTAATTCTTTAAAATTAATCAGGCAATCTCTATCTATGTCTCTCTCTTTCTCCCTGTCTATCATCCATCTATCTATCTATCTATCTATCTATCTCCTATTGATTCTGTTTCATTGGAGAACTCTAATACAGGACTCAGCCAGATAATCCAGGTTGACCTCATCTCCAAATGCTTAACTTAGTTCCTTTGCAAAGACCCTTTATCCAAATAAGGTAACATTCACAAGTTTCAGGGACTTGATGTGAATATCTTTTGGGGGGCATTTTTCTTCCTACCACAGCTACTCTGTAAATTAGGACTTCCTGATTCTACCTGAGGGATACCACAGAATATTAACAAGTTTTTAAGAGATAAAACAGGTATCAACACAAAACAATTTTATTCACATCAGAGAATGAATATGTAGGCCAGGTGGAATTTGTAACAGAGAAGAATGTCTTAAGATGGATTAATGGTTTAATGAATTATAACTTTAAAGTTCATGCATATAACTATATTTGTTAATTAAGTCTAGAATCTGAGCCACATTTTAAAAAATGAAAGTAATTTACAAGGAAATCCATCCTTCTACAAAGCAGAAACCCATTTCTAAATATTAGGCCTAGAGGTTAGCACATGTTATACTAATTTGCATATTTGCCAGAGACTATGAAAAGTTTTTTTCCAGTGAATAAGTTATTCAGTCTCTTATATATCAGACTAAAATAAATATGATCATATTTTTAAGGTATGTATTAATTCCCCTCTGCCTGTCCAATTTTTTTTTTTTAAGCATGTTGAAAAAGTACAGATTTTTTTCAGATGAGAGTCTGTGACCAAATAGAAAACAGATTTCCATTTAAAAATAATTTTGCATTCAGTGGATAATAAATAGCTTTTGGATTTTGTTGAATGTGGCTTCTTTTAGTATTCTTTCTTATAATTCAAAATCTCTTCTTTTGAGATTCAACAATAAAACTTGGTCTTCTGTACAAAATGGCTACATCTGGTTTTTTTATTTTTAATTTTCTCACCTTTTTGAAACAACATAAATTTTAAAGATTTTCTCACTATGTTCAAATAATCAGAGCAGTAGCTTTGTGACTATATGTCCACTGGTCTGAATCTCATCAGGTATTTGATTTGGGGGTGCTACAGAGAGCTGCTGAAAATGAAGAAAAGAAAGGACTCTCAGCATAAAGGAATAAGCTGTATGACTTTTAAAATAGCCTTTGGAGCTCAGCTTTCATCCACAAACTTGGACGTGTTTCAGTAGCACAATTTCCACTGTACTAAAATATTCTTCTTCTGACTTATTGTTGGGACATCTCAGACCTACCATTTGTGTAGCACTTTTGTATCTCCTCTCTTTCCTAAATTTCCATCTTCATTCCTCTTGAAAACCTGTCATTGTTCTTGTTATTAAATATCTGATGAGTGTCCAATCTGTTTATAAAATTAGTATTTTCATTTCCTGGTTAATTAGGGAAGTGAGTACTGACCAGGAGGGTTTCTAACCGTACAGTCCATGAGGATGACTCTAGGAGAACTCCCTCTTACTAAGTTGCCTCTTTTCAAACTCCAGATAGGGATAAGGTCCATTTTACGTAGAGAAATTCAGTTCGACAGAGGGTAAGGAATTTGCACACAATTATACAGTGGCTGAGCCAAGACTGGAGGTGAAGTCTGTTTATTGCCAATAATTCTTCATGGCCATCGTTTTGTGTTTGGAATAAAGGAGGTCGTTTTGAAATGATCTTTACTTGCTCTAGGCATGTTTCAGGAGCAAACCTACTTTTGTGACACATGTGAAGAATTTAGAAAACAGCTCAATAATTTTACTTAATTTGGGAAACAGGTGAAAGTCTTATCTGCTGTTCATTGACTTCACATCTAACATAATGAATATATGATGTTTAAATCTACATATGCCTGAAGCTTCATCTAGAATCAACTCTGAGAAAGTTCCCAAGGGCAAGGGCTGCTTCCAGAATTCTTCCAAGTACTTCGCAGGGTCTAGAAAGTTAAGTCCAAGCAAAGTCATTTACCCTGAGAAAAGAGACAAAGCTGGATAGGTGACCAAATAAGCATATGCTGCATGGGAAGCACAGTTTTCTTTTCCCTTCCGCTGATGCTGCCTTTGTGTTAAGTTTAAGGAAGTGTGCTCCTAGCTGCCTAGGGGGAATATCTTTATTTTGGACCATCAGAGATCTTCGTATAGTTTCTAATTTGCATACAACAGTTTGCAAGAGCAGTTTCTTTTTTTCTTCTTTTTTTTTTTTTGCGGTACGCGGGCCTCTCACTGCTGCGGCCTCGCCCGTTGCGGAGCACAGGCTCCGGACGCGCAGGCTCAGCGGCCATGGCCCACGGGCCCAGCTGCTCCGCGGCACGTGGGATCTTCCCGGACCGGGGCACGAACCCGCGTCGCCTGCATCGGCAAGCGGACTCTCAACCGCTGCGCCACCAGGGAAGCCATCTTTTTTTCTTCTTTTCTTTACTCTGTGCACAGTAATTTCCTGCGTATGCTGTGAACAGAACTTGTTTTTTGTAACTCATTCACCTGGAAGAGGTCCATTATTTTGCTACTACTGAGTCAACAGATGCAAATGCCTCAGAACAACTGAATTTATTTAAAAATCTGTTGTTTTTTTGTGATGGTTATTTGGGTTTGCCTTTAAAATATGAACTTATTGTTCAGGGTTTTGAAAGAATAAATTCACTTTAGAGGAAGAACGCTGTTGCTAATAACAACTTTGACGTTTAGAACTGGTTTGTAAAGTCCTCTCTTAACAATGTTTGAATATTTATTGAAGAATTGGTAGTAGCTCTTAGCCTGTATCTAATGCTAATAAAAAACTAACAGACAAAAAAAAAAGCAGGCCATGTAGGTCAGTGACCCTTCATCTCTTCCTTTCCATAGAAAATCCTGATTATGGGCAATTTGAAGGCACTTCATGTAAAATGAGGTTGCTTGTTAGTGGTTGTGTGGAGTTCACTAAGATCCATCCATTACATGCCTCTTTCTTCTTTCTTGGGGCAGCTTCTTGTCCTTGGATGCATCTGACAAACTGGCAGAGATCACAGACTACCAAAGACTGTCCCTGGGAATCTTACTGATTAACTTCATAGTAAGTCAAGAAAAGCTGGTTAAGTGTAAAGCTGGTCAGGAAAAGCTGGTTAAGTGTAAGCTATCACTGCTATTTCACTACAGTGTCAAAGGATCAGAGAAGGAAGTACTTCTAGTCTTACATTTAACCCAATTTGTTAATATAGTCCTAAATTTATTGTCTAATATCATTGTTTAATCACATCTGTTCATCGACTTTTCCATTTTGGTGAGATTCCAACTTCCTAAACTGAAATGTCTGGTTCACACAGCATACCCTCCCTTGTCATATTGGTTCAGGGCCCACAATTTTCCTAATTCTAAACAATTCCCTTATTCATTCTGCTTTATATTATATTAAGCTCTCCCCAATGTGCTTTTAGTTGAATTGCATTAACTCATTGTTCCCAAACACATACTGGCTCCTCCCATGGAAAATAAACCCAAAATTGGACACACAATGTCCTGAGGCTGCACCAAGACAAAAAGTCACGAATCTTTGCTCTCATTTCTTCAGACTTCCTCACATCAGCCTTTTCTACCACTGCTGTGAGAGATTTCTGCTAATCATTACTTCTCTTTTAATGTCCCTATAAATATGTCTTTCTTTTATCATAATCTAGAAGATACACAGGTGATTATTGAGTTTCTACCAAAGTCTTCTATCCCTTTTGATTTCATATACAACTATGCTGGGTGTTATTCTGGAACATTTGAGTATGATCTTTTTCTCCCCCCTTCACTCCCCCCCACCCCCCGCCCCCGCTGAGATGATAGAGCATGATAAGGACATAGAAGTTACTTGGTCAACCTCCTTCCTTTTGAAAAATAAGAGAACTAAAGGGCATCAAAGTTAAGTGACTTGTCCAAATCTACAACTAATTAGTAACAGAGATGAAATTTGAACTTAAGACCCCTTACTGTAAGTCCAGTATTATTTCTGTACTGTTCCACTCTCAAAACAAAATGGAACTTGGGTGTTTGGTACAGTGCAGTTTGACTACCCCAAAAGGAATGTGAGGAAAAACCAAAACGTAGGTTTCCTCAGAACGCCAAAAATTTCACCCAATGCTCAGGCAGGCAAAGCTTTATTTAGCTTACTTCTTTGCTTTTATAAGTTATATTTAACTTGCAGAAGCACT
Source organism: Lipotes vexillifer (assembly GCF_000442215.2). Taxonomy (NCBI): domain Eukaryota; kingdom Metazoa; phylum Chordata; class Mammalia; order Artiodactyla; family Lipotidae; genus Lipotes; species Lipotes vexillifer. The sequence goes on from NW_006787415.1 coordinate 1,553,415, forward strand.
TTGACTTTTTTCAGGTGATTTTCATGATATAATCTGACTTTTCTATGAAGAAAATAAGAATCATCTGCTCTGGGTGTCCTGGAAAAGACCTAAAATGCAGGCAAGTCAGTAAGCCTAGGAGCATCCTCACAGTTCTAATGCTTCTCAGCACCATTCAGGGTCCAAGGTCATCATAGGCTCCTGGTGGCCAGTTCAGTGAGGGTGCTGTTTTATCCTATGCTGGATGACTGCCAGCCAGGCCAGGGTGCTAGATTCCTTTTTAGTGATCTGCTAATATAAGAAACGTGTTTCATATAATAGTGCTTCAGAATTTTGTGAATTAACACTTGTTTCTCATCTTGCTTGCATTTCATTTTTATTGTTTTAAAATATATTTTGTACAACATGTGTTGTAGTGACTTTGGATGGGAAATGGTTCTTTACTAAAGCTGTGCCATGATAGTTTTCCAAAACTCACAAGCAGGACTTTCAAATAACAGTGAAATATCCCCCCTTCCTAAAGCCTTCTCTAATTCCACTGGCCGAATGGTTCTCTTCCTCTTCAGCATTATAATCATTGAATATTTGTAAATTTTTGTATGAATTTAACACCTTCTACATTTTTTATTAGATATGTTTCTATAGTTCTGTTTTGTAATAGGTTTTGAGCACAGAGACCATTTATAAAATTGGCATATCCTTTACAAACTTAGTAGAATGGTTTGCATGCAATGGGTATTCAAATATTTTCTGATTGAATGACTCTTTGAGATAATAAAATTTCGTTCCCTGTCCCAGCTTCTCTATTAGCTAATAAAAACGAGAGTATTTATATAAAACAGACTTTTTAGTGGTAGAAATGTGCATTTAGAAGATTTGAAGCTGTTTCTAGTATATAAGTAGGAGGGAGATCAGAAGGAAACCAGTCTTGAGTAGCTAGATTGAAGTAATTGTTATTCTTAGGTGGAAATTTGGAATTATTTATGTTCCCTCTCAATCCTTATCTTACATGCAAAAAACTGTGGCAGTCTAAGCATGACCAAAGGTATTACTTCAAAGTGTCATTTTGCTATATGATTATGTTCTGGTAGAACAAACTACAAATTCAATAGAGTATGTGCCAGCCTGACATCTCAAACTCCTTCTTGAGATTTTCCTCACATTCATTGTCATTTTGAAATGGAAACATGTCATGTTATGTGGTGAGGCAGAAGACACTGATGGATGCCTGTACACAAAGAACCCTACAAAGGGGCTTTTACTTTGGGAGTTACCATAGCTGGGCCGTATTATATCAGTTAAAGTCAACGTTAAGTCAGTACGTTGATGAGGAATCTTCTTGGATCAAAATAAACTCACTGAGACTGATGCCAAAATGCAGCTTACTAATTAAAAATAATATGTACAATGTCAAGTCCAATATATTTACATCAGTGATCACTACATTCTTTGCCTGTAAGCAATTATCTGGGATGCTAAATTGTAACAAGAATCTTGCTTGTTGAAACAGAATAAAAAGAACACTTAATAAAGGGGCATTGACGTTCATTGTGACTAGTTCATTCTGTATCCAAATGGAAAGCTACTAGATATTTTTATGGAGAGCATGAAATATGAAGGTGGTAAGTTGTGTGACTCAAGTATTTGATACCATCAGAATCAGACTATGAAACTCACCTGGATCCATCTATATTTTTAAGGATGTACCTGCCAATTAGATTCTTATAGGGGTATGAAGGACATTGTATTTTCTGGATTTTTTTTTCATAGCTTCTCATGCCAAGTTTTGTTCTTGTGGCTTTACTTTTCTCTCCTCCTAGCTAAACTGACCATCCTCATGTTCTTGCCATCTTTTCTCTAAGCAGTTTATTAGGTCCCACTTTCTTTGATATGATAATTAAATGCCAGATTGTGATTGAGATATATACACTACTATATGTAAAATAGATAACTAATAAGGACCTACTGTATAGCACAGGAAACTCTGCTCAATACTCTGTAATGACCTATATGGGAAAAGAATCTTAAAAAGAGTATATGTATATATATAACTGATTCAGTTAGCTGTGTACCTGAAACTAACACAACATTTAAATCAGCTCTACTCCAATAAAAATTATTTAAAAAAACCTTTAAATGCCATCCATCCTGAGGTTATGAGCCATGTGGCTAGATGGGAAGAAGGCATTCCAGGCCCAGGAAAAATTCAGAGCAAAGGTCCTGGCTTGTGCCTGGATTATTCTGAGAATAAGAAAAAGGTTAGTGTGGCTAGTAGGCACTGAGTAAGAAGGAGAAATATAGGAGATGATGTGTTAAAATACCACAGTGGGGCAATGCATGAAGCTGGGAATCCATTAATACATGGAGGAGATGATGATGCTTGGATTGTAGTGGCAGCAGTACATACAGGTGGTAAGAAGTTGTTAAATGGTGGATATGTCTTGAAGAGTGTCAACAGGATTTGCTGATGGGTTAGATGTGGTGTGTGGGAGAAAGACAGGAGTCAAAGATGACTCCAGATATTTTGACCTGACCAACTGGAAAGATAGGGTTGCCACTGAGATGAGAAGGACGATGTGGAAAGCAATTTTTTCTCCCATTTTGTTCAGCCATGCAAGTACGGAGTAAGTGCTGCCTGGATGTATTCACAGATATGTTTTAAAAAAAGGAGTAAGTGAATCAAGAGAGCGACAACAGTTGATGGTGTATTTTATTATCATGATTATAGTAATGGACCATGGATTTTAAGCTAAGTAAGGAGGGAAGTGAGGGCATAAGTAAAATGCTAATGGGATCAATCAGTTGTTGGTCCTGGAGGTGTTGAATAATTGTGGTGGTACTAAAAGAGTGAGTTGGAATGATAGAAGGTGATGGTCATAGAATGGGATAATGGAAAACGAAATTATGGATGGGTTGCATCTATTTGTAATAAGATAGAGCGTATGGCTTGGAAGTGAAGGGCTAAGATAAAGTAGTGATAAGATCATTATATTATTAGAGGTGAAGAGGTTAAGGATTTGAGAGGCCAGAGTATTGGGAAGCTGGTTTTAGTGGATGTTGATATTACAAAGAATTATGACAGCATTGAAGATATTGGCAGGAAACCAGGAGCTAAAATTTTCAAGCTTTGAGGGACAGTGGTCCAGATTTGCCATAGCTGACTGTGACAAGGAGGGATAGCAGACATAATTTGATGACAGGACATGCAAAACTGAGTATTTCTGTAGAGGAAAGATGGGGAATATGTATAGTGGTAGTTAAGGCACCTACCAAACTTTTATACTTGGTGGTACTAAGCTTTAAGAGAAAACAGTCACTCCTCAAGAAGTTTCCAGGGAAAGTGGTGCCCTCATGGGGGAAATGTTAGAGCAAGAAGACGAAAGGAATGGAATGGTTAGGGTAGAAGTTGAGAATATGAATTATGAATGTTGGCATATCTTCTTTTTTGACTCGATTGTGATCTCAGAGATGTAGACTGTGTTTTATTCGTCGTTGGGTTCCAAGAGCCTATCACAGTAAAGCATGGTTGAATGATTTAATGTTGTATAGATTCCCCAAAATAATTTAGAACTCTTTAGAGTTCTCAGCCATAGTTAAGGTTTGTGAAAGTTTAATGTTTGTCAGTCTATAAATAACTCCCAGTGAATAACTGGGTTTTCAACTCATAAATGTCCAGGCATTTATTGTGTGTAGCTATTTAATATTTAAGTTGCCAGCACCTCTTCTCACCCCTTCTTCGATGTGGCCTGTTTTCATGTTGAATTTAATTTCATTTGTAATTCTTTATTGATTCTCCAGCCAACAACTAATTGTCATTATCGTACACAGAGCACCACGAATTCCTGTTAATTAGCCCTATAATCACAAGTGAAAGAATTGAATACACTTGAGTTTCCCATGAAAATTAAAAAATAAGATGGAAATCCACTAATTGCCTATTTCACTTTCAGAAGATTTTATAATTACTGGGGAGTCTCTCTGCTGCTTTGAATTGATGTCTCTGACTGTAAATTATGGTCCAGGTGCTCACAGGATGGGCTGTCTTCAGTTGTGCCAATTTCCTGTTTGTTAGTAGTCACCAGGAAAACACTGGGAGAAAAATACTACTCCTCCAAGGCAGGAAAGACTGTGTAACAAAATTTCTACTCGCTTTCCTCCCATAAAAATCTCTGAGTGTGGGGAATTCACTTAACATCCCTGGGTGTGTATTAGGAGGGATATGGCAGGGCAAAAGGGATGTCAAGCACAAAAGTCTGGATGGAAAATAGGAAAAAAGATCACACCATACTACATTTCTTTAAGAAGAACACAGTCTTGAATAGTATAATTCTATAAAAACAGTTTCTAAAAGATTTCATCAGTTATGGTGGTATGTGATGTTTATAGTCAATTTGTAGTCTGCCACTATCAGGGTCTAGCTCAAAGAGCTGATCTTTCACTTTAGGTGAGCTGACAGAGCGTATTAAAATTAACTAATACTATTGACTGGCCAGTCTCTAAATGCCAGGTGCTGTGCTAAACACTTTCTATGTATTATTTCACTGAGTCTTCACAATAACACTATGAGGCGGGTAATGTTGTTAAATATAATTTACAGTTAAAGAAACCAGAATCCAGAAGTAACTTTCCTAAGATCACAGAGCTAAATAGGTGTCAAGGCCAGCAGAGCAGGCAGACTGACTTGAGAGTCCAGGCTGAACTGCCCCCCAAAGGCATAGTTCCTCATAAACAATCTGTTCCAGAAGTAAGGCCTACATCAGTGTAATGATTTGCTAAAGCTCTTTCAGGTAGCCTTACGTATATTCATTCCCTGATTTGTTTACTAATCTGAAATATTTTATTGAGTCCTTATTATGTCAGTACCAGAAGTGACCTTGGAAATTAAGTAGCCCAACTCCCTTTGCACCCTCCTGTCCTGCTACACTCTTCATGCACACTCAGGGATGTTAAGTGAATCCTCCACCAAGAGTTTTATATCAGGAAAGTGGGTAGAAATCTTGTTACATAGATTTATCAAAGGAATGCACATTGCAACTTCGAGTCTCGTTTCCAGTAGGAATTCATTAAAAATACATGATAAATGAGTGTAATTGAAATATTTTAGGTTAGTGAAAATGCACAAATGCATAAAACTAGTTACTAGCAAAACTGGAACTGAAACCAGTGCAGTATAACTCTAAGACAAGGCCTCCAAGAAATCTTTGGTACAAAAATGGAAAAATGAATAACTTGGTTTCTAACAAAGGTTAGAACAGATACACTTTAAAGAAGTGGCTTCTTGAATTGTCTGTATACGTGAAAAAGAATGGTGCCTACAAAATGCACATATTCTTAAGAAGAATTTGAATATATATGTTTAACTGAATCAGTTTGCTGTACACCAGAAACTAACACAGCATTGTAAATCAACTATACTTCAATTAAAAAATGCACATATTCTTAAGGCATCTAAATTTCTGTAAACACTGAACAGAACAGCAAATACATACTTATTTTAAAGCAGGCTTTTAAAAAACTAAGGTACAGCTTGATACATATCTGAACAAAACTGAGTTTCTTAATTTGGGGGACTTACTATGAATTCTACCTTGGGCCTTAATTTTTTTTTTTTTTCTGTGATTTGTTCTAAATTTTCTTCTTATTCAGTATCAGAGACTCCAGAGCTCCTTATTTTCTGCAGGTCATTTAGACATTTATTTCTCTCAAACACACATAGTCTCTACAGCATGACAAACTGTCCAAGTTAGCATTTTCAACCAACCTAATTCTACTATCTTTTCCCACAAATGATGGTAGTTGGAAGAAGTTGTGTTAAAGATTTGACAGTGTAAAACCCTGGCACTTAATTCATAAAGAGATATTTTCCATTTTTCCTCCCAAACCTCCCTTCTGCCATCTTCACAGTATTGTTTTTCTACAGTTATGTATAACTTGATTTACATTTACCATCTATTTTTCTCTATTACAGTTTGTTGCTAGTCGAAAATGCTCAAACTGTGGCTTAAATTTAAGAGAAAGATCCTTTTTAAATACTTAAATACTATTTAAGTAAAATTTTTACAGGGATTTTGTATAGGAACGTTAGATGATTATTTGATGTCATAGTCTAAACTTTTAAGTCTAAAATATTCATAAATGAAAAAAATTCTCTAAATTGACTTTTTTAACCTTAAGGTTATAAGTAGACTAAGAATTACTTTATTTTTTTGTAAAATTTTTAAAAAAGCAAAGACACTTGGTACCTTGCTTCTTTTTCATATTAGTGCTCTCAGTCCTGTTAACATTTTCATATTTTGTGAACAGCCAGGTTCTTCAAAAGGTAATCATCAGAACTTGAGAAACATCTTTCCTTTCCATTTTAACCTGGGTATACTCTCAGTGCAGATGTTTCTCTTCATTAGAATCATATATATAGATGAAGAACATATATATATATATTAATATTTGCTTTTATTATTTCATTTGGATTATTATTATGCACTCGTCATTTAATGTTAAAAGAAAGGACAGCTATTAAACTAATCAAGCAATTTGAGTTGCCCCTAGAATTGATTATATTTGATTGGATTATCAAGGTACTTGCTAGTGAAGGCTGAGATATCTGATTTTCAGCCAAAAATTAGTCAAGATAAGGGCACAATGATTGAAAAGCAAAGACTTGGATGAATGAATTCTCCAAATCCAGATTTCCCTGGTTCATCACAGTAAGTTTTCCATTGATTTTGCTGTCTTAAAATCATCAAATTAAAAACTTTTCCAAGTACAAATGTGCAGTTAACTACAGAAGTCATAGTGCAGTTTTGAAGTTATTAAGTGAAGTTGATTTTATTGAAAGTTGAAACTGGATAATTTTAAGGTCAGTACTCAAATTATTTGGTGAAAGGCTCTATTCCTGACTGACTTATTACAGTTTTATAAAAATAAATTCAACTCTTACTGCTTTGGTGAAATATAGGTCTTCAATACTCTTGAAGTATTAATAAAAGTAAGATAAAACTCAGTGGTGTTAAAGCTGCCTTTAGCAGCGAAAATAAAACTGGGTAGGAATAAGAACAGTTCAGATGTTGACTCCTTTCAAACTCAGATCTGTTTTATTGGAAATCACTTTTATATGATTGAATCACTTTTATTGGAAATCACTTTTATATGATTCTGTTTTATTTGACATGTGTTAAATGTTAATGTGTTCATATATCTACATGTCTGTGCCTTTTAACTATCTATCTATATATATATATATATTTTTTTTTTTCAAGATGATACCAGCTTAACCATGTGGAATCCAATCTGATGCCCAACACTGACAATAAATTAATGCAATGTTCTCTCGGTAATAGCACTGTTGAAATACAGAGGGCCTCATAAGCACATTATTGTTTTTTAACTAAATGCAGAGTCAGTAAAGACCCATTTTTATTACTATACCAGAAGTAGCACTTTTTAAGTAAAATATTAACCAATTCTTTGTGGCGTAGTCTTTTAAATTTAGATGTCTGCATGGAAAGGAATGAAGGTTTCCATTCAAAATTAATTTTCTAACCTGATATTTTCATATTGTCAGAAGAGGAATTGTCCCCATGCTCTGTACAGTTTGAACAGTATAAATAAATGAGTGAAAACATCTACCATGTCTGTGTGAGAAAACTAAGCAGTTTTATTTCACCTCATAGCACAGGACAAAATATAGCTGAGTAGAAATATAGCACCATTGGCAAAATTGTATTGAAATCAACTGTAATAGTGTTCCCCACAATTTTCATGATAGAGAATATATTGTATATAGTTTTCAAAGCACATTCACATTTATTTCTCATGTTATTCCCATAGCAGACTTTACAAACAGGAGAAATGAGATACTGAGATTTGAAGTGACAAACCCAAGTTCACAGAACTACTACGTAAAGAGCCATATTCTCCAAATGGGGATTAGACTTATTTAGTTCACCTGACTTTTTGTTGCCTTGACTGTGTTGCAGTAAAATGATATAACATTGGACAATCTAACAGTTCACTTACAGCTAGTATGCAGCTATGGATGGTATAAGGTTTAGCTCTTAGTGTTCTGCCTACTGGAAGCTATGGTACACATTTCTAAAAGACACAGCAACACAGTTGAATAAAGCTGTAACAACACAGGGAAATAAGAGGATAGACTTGCATATAATTCATCTGGATATAAAGTAGCTCTCTTAAAATCTAGAAATTGCTGAAACTAAAATCTCGATATAATATGGAATTGCTACATAATCCCCCCAATAATCTATATAAAAGATCCAACTGCATATGTCAGAGAAATATTTGGAATACTCCTATTTATGGGTCCTGAAAATAGGAAACAGTTTGCCCTAGTAAATGCTCTTGGGAGAAGAAATAGTTTATTGAAGATTATGAGACTTCGTTCTGTTGATTTTTTTTTTTTTTTTTTTTTTTTTGGGGGACGGGGGCCTCTCCCTGCTGTGGCCTCTCCCGTTGCGGAGCACAGGCTCCGGACGCGCAGGCTCAGCGGCCATGGCTCACGTGCATAGCCGCTCCACGGCATGTGGGATCCTCCCGGACCAGGGTACGAACCCGTATCCCCTGCATCAGCAGGCAGACTCTCAACCACTGCGCCACCAGGGAAGACCCGTTCTGTTGATTTTTACATTAAGCTAGTAGTGTCATAAATGTGAGTACTGCTACACAAAAATATTACTACATTTAGAATTTAATAGTTTTTTAATACAATTGGAAGCTTTGCTTCTATACTAAATAAAAAGCTGAATTTCTGAGAGCAACCAATTGGAGTTAAATAAACAAATACATAATAATAATAATAAAAGAGAAGTCAGAAGGTTTGAAACCCTTATCAAGCTTTTTGACTTAATAGTCACATAACTTAGGACAGGTTACCCTGAGCTTCAATTTCAGCATTTGTAAATGAGAAAAGAATTCCTTTCTTACTGGAATGTGATCAGAATGAAATAGAAAAAGGGCTATGAAACCATTAACTCTCATATACATTGAAGTGCTATACCGTTTGTTTTAAAACAACTGCTGCTGTTTTTCAACAACAGCAAAATGATATTATGGTACACATACCTTAAATGGGCATAAAATAATGCAGGCCCAGTGATACATCCAACTCATTATACTCTCCTTGCTTTACAGGAAAAATTCAAACCCTTTCCTTTTTGGTGTAATTAAAATTACCCAAAAATTACAAAAATTTTTTTGTAAAACAATTAAAAACCTAAAATTACTACTACTATGTAGTAGTCGTCACTCTATGGAAAAATATTCCTTTTTTTTTTTTAACATCTTCATTGAGATATAATTGCTTAACATTGTTGTGTTAGTTGCTGCTGTATAACAAAGTGAATCAGCTATCCATATACATATATTCCCATATCCCCTCCCTCTTGCGTCTCCCTCCCACCCTCCCTATCCCACCCCTCTAAGTGGTCACAAAGCACCGAGCTGATCTCCCTGTGCTGATGGCCAGCAGCTTCCCATTACCTATTTTACATTTGGTAGTGTATATATGTCCATGCCACTCTCTCACTTCATCCTAGATTACCCTTCCCCCTCCCCGTGTCGTCAAGTCCATTCTCTGCGTCTGCGTCTTTATTCCTGTCCTGCCCCTAGGTTCTTCAGGACCACTAATTTTTTCTAGATTCCATATATATGTGTTAGCATATGGTATTTATTTTTCTCTTTCTGACTTACTTCACTCTGTATGAAAGACTCTAGGTCCATTCACCTCACTATAAATAACTCAGTTTCGTTCCTTTTTTTGGAAGAGTAATATTCCATTGTATATATGTGCTACATCTTCTTTATCCATTCACCTGTCAGTCGACACTTAGGTTGCTTCCATGTCCTGGCTATTGTAAATAGTGCTGCAATTAACATTGTGGAACATGACTCTTTTTGAATTATGGTTTTCTCAGAGTATGTGTCCAGTAGTTGGATTACTGGGTCATATGGTAGTTCTGTTTTTAGTTTTTTAAGGAACCTCCATAATGTTCTCCATAGTGGCTGTATCAATTTACATTCCCACCAACAGTGCAAGAGGGTTCCCTTTCCTTCACACCCTCTCCAGCATTTATTGTTTGTAGATCTTTTGATGATGGCCATTCTGACGTGTGTGAGGTGATACCTCATTGTACTTTTGATTTGCATTTCTCTAATGATTAGTGATGTTGAGCATCCTTTCATGTGTTTGTTGGCAATCCATATATCTTCTTTGGAGGAATGTTTATTTAGGTCTTCTGCCCATTTTTGAATTGGGTTGTTTATTTTTTTGATATTGAGCTGCATGAGCTGCTTATAAATTTTGGAGGTTAGTCCTTTGTCAGTTACTTCATTTCAAATATTTTCTCCCATTCTGAGGGTTGTCATTTCGTCTTGTTCATGGTTTCCTTTGCTGTTCAAAAGCCTTTAAGTTTCATTAGGTCCCATTTGTTTATTTTTGTTTTTATTTCCATTCCTCTAGGAGGTGGGTCAAAAAGGAGTTTGCTGTGATTTATGTCATAGAGTGTTCTGCCTATGTTTTCCTCTAAGAGCTTTATAGTGTCTGGCCTTACATTTAGGTCTTTAATCCATTTGGAGTTTATTTTTATATATGGTGTTAGGGAGTGTTCTAATTTCATTCTTTTACATGTAGCTGTCCAGTTTCCCCAGCACCACTTATTGAAGAGGCTGTCTTTTCTCCATTGTATATTCTTGACTCCTTTATCAAAGATAAGGTGACCATATGTGTGTGGGTTTATCTCTGGGCTTTCTTGGGCTTTCTGTCCTGTTCCATTGATCTATCTTTCTGTTTTTGTGCCAGTACCATACTGTCTTGATTACTGTAGCATTGTAGTATAGTCTGAAATCAGGGAGCCTGATTCCTCCAGCTCCATTTTTCTTTCTCAAGATTGCTTTGGATATTTGGGGTGTTTTGTGTTTCTATACAAATTGTGAAATTTTTTGTTCTAGTTCTGTGAGAAATGCCATTGGTAGTTTGATAGGGATTGCACTGAATCCGTAGATTGCTTTGGGTAGTATAGTCATTTTCACAATGTTGATTCTTCCAATCCAAGAACATGGTATATCTCTCCATCTGTTTTTATCATCTTTAATTTCTTTCATCAGTGTCTTATAGTTTTCTGCATACAGGTCTTTTGTCTCCTTTGGCAGGTTTATTCCTAGGTATTTTATTCTTTTTGTTGCAGTGGTAAATGGGAGTGTTTCATTAATTTCTCTTTCAGATTTTTCGTCATTAGTGTATAGGAATGCAAGGGATTTCTGTGCATTAATTTTGTATCCTGCTACTTTACCAAATTCATTGATTATCTCTAGTAGTTTTCTGGTAGCATCTTTAGGATTCTCTATGTATAGTATCGTGTCATCTGCGAACAGTGACAGTTTTACTTCTTTCTTTCTGACTTGGAGTCCTTTTCTTTCTTTTTCGTCTCTGACTGCTGTCGCTAAAACTTCCAAATCTATATTGAATAAGAGTGGTGAGAGTGGGCAACCTTGTCTAGTTCCTGATCTTAGTGGAAATGGTTTCAGTTTTTCACCATTGAGGACGATATTGGCTGTGGGTTTGTCATATATGGCCTTTATTATGTTGAGGTAAGTTCCCTCTATGCCTACTTTTTGGAGAGTTTTTATCATAAATGAGTGTTGAATTTTGTCAAAAGCTTTTTCTGCATCTATTGTGATGATCACTTGGTTTTTATCCTTCAATTTGTTAATCTGGTGTATCACATTTATTGATTTGTGTATATTGAAGAATCCTTGCATTCCTGGGATACACCCCACTTGATCATGGGGTATGATCCTTTTAATGTGCTGTTGGATTCTGTTTGCTAGTAATTTTTTGAGGATTTTTGCATCTATGTTCATCAGTGATATTGGCCTGTAGTTTTCTTTCTTTGTGACATTTTGGTCTGGTTTTGGTATCAGGATGATGGTGGCCTCATAGAATGCATTTGGGAGTGTTAACCCCTCTGCTATATTTGGAAGAGTTTGAGAAGGATAGGTGTTAGCTCTTCTCTAAATGTTTGAGAGAATTCGCCGGTGAAGCCATCTGGTCCTGGGCTTTTGTTTGTTGGAAGATTTTTAATCACAGTCTGAATTTCAGCACTTGAGATTGGTCTGTTTATATTCTCTGTTTCTTCCTGGTTCAGTCTTGGAAGGTTATGCTTTTCTAAGAATTTTTCCATTTCTCCAGGTTGTCCATTTTATTGGCATATAGTTGCTTGGAGCAATCGCTCATGATCCTTTGTATTTCTCTAGTGTCAGTTGTTACTTCTCCTTTTTCATTTCTAATTCTATTGATTTGAGTCTTTTCCCTTTTCTTTTTTTTTTCTTTTTTTTTTTTTTTGTGATACGCGGGCTGCTCACTGTTGTGGCCCCTTCCATTGCGGAGCACAGGCTCCAGACCCGCAGGCTCAGCGGCCATGGCTCACGGGCCCAGCCGCTCCGCGGCATGTGGGATCCTCCCAGACTGGGGCACGAACCCGTGTCCCCCGCATCGGCAGGAGGACTCTCAACCACTGTGCCACCAGGGAAGCCCCTCCCTTTTCTTCTTGATGAGTCTGGCTAATGGTTTACAATTTTTTTTATCTTCTCAAAGAACCAGCGTTTAGTTTTATTGTTGATCTTTGGTGTCGTTTCCTTCATTTCTTTTTCATTTATTTCTGATCTGATCTTTATTTCTTTGCTTCTGCAACCTTTGGGTTGTTTTTGTTCTTCTTTCTGTAATTGCTTTAGGTGTTAGGTTAGGTTGTTTATTTGAGATTTTTCCTGTTTCCTGAGGGTATTGCTATAAACTTCCATGTTAGAACTGCTTTTGCTGCATCCCATAGGTTTTAGGCTGTCGTGTTTTCATTGTCATTTGTTTCTAGGTATTTTTTGATTTCCTCTTTGATTTCTTCAGTGATCTCTTTGTTATTAAGTAGTGTATTGTTTAGCCTCCATGTGTTTGTATTTTTTACAGATTTTTTCTGTAATTGATATCTAGTATCATAGCATTGTGATTGGAAAAGATACTTGATACAATTTCAATTTTCTTAAATTTACCAAGGCTTGATTTGTGACCCAAGATTTGATCTATCCTGGAAAATGTTCCTTGAGCACTTGAGAAGAAAGTGTATTCTGTTGTTTATGGATGGAATGTCCTGTAAATACCAGTGAAGTTCATCTTGTTTAATGTGTCATTTAAAGCTTGTGTTTCCTTATTTATTTTCATTTTGGAGGACCTGTCCATTGGTGAAAGTGGGGTATTCAGGTCCCCTACTATGATGTGTTACTGTTGATTTCCCCTTTTATGGCTGTTAGCATTTGCCTATGTATTGAGATGCTCCTATCTTGGGTGCATAAATATTTACAATTGTTATATCTTCTTTTTGGATTGATCTGTTGATCATTATGTAGTGTCCTTCTTTGTCTCTTGTAATAGTCTTTGTTTTAAAGGCTATTTTGTCTGTTATGATAATTGCTACTCCAGTTTCCTTTTGATTTCCATTTGCATGGAATATCTTTTTCCATCCCCTCACTTTCAGTCTGTATGTGTCCCTAGTTCCGAAGTGGGTCTCTTGTAGACAGCGTATATACGGGTCTTGTTTTTGTATCCATTCAGCCAGTCTGTGTCTTTTGGTTGGAGCATTTAATCCATTATATTTAATGTATTTATTGATATGTATGTTCCTGTTACCATTTTCTTAATTGTTTTGCATTTGTTTTGTAGGTCTTTTCCTTCTCTTGTGTACCTGCCTAGAGAAGTTCCTTTAGCATTTGTTGTAAAGCTGGTTTGGTGGTGCTGAATTCTCTTAGCTTTTGCTTGTCTGTAAAGGTTTTAATTTCTCCATCAAATCTGAATGAGATTCTTGCTGGGTAGAGTAATCTTGGTTGCAGGTTTTACCCTTTCATTACTTTAAATATGTCCTGCTACTCCCTTCTGCCTTGCAGAGTTTCTGCTGAAAGGTCAGCTGTTAACCTTCTGGGGATTCCCTTGTATATTATTGTTGTTTTTCCTTTGCTGCTTTTAATATTTTTTCTCTGTATTTTATTTTTGATAGTTTGATTAATATGTGTCTTGGCGTGTTTCTCCTTGGCTTTATCCTGTGTGGGACTCTCTGCACTTCCTGGACTTGACTATTTCTTTTCCCATATTAGGGAAGTTTTCAATTATAATCTCTTCAAATATTTTCTGAGTCCCTTTCATTCTCTCTTCTTCTTCTGGGACCCCTATAGTTTGAATGTTGGTGCGTTTAATGTTGCCCCAGAGGTCTCTAAGACTGTCCTCAATTCTTTTCATCCTTTTATGTTTATTCTGCTCTGCGGTAGTTATTTCCACTATTTTATCTTCCAGGTCACTTATCCGTTCTTCTGCCTCAGTTATTCTGCTATTGATTCATTCTAGAGAATTTTTAATTTCATGTATTGTGTTGTTCATCATTGTGTATTCACTCTTTAGTTCTTCTAGGTCCTTGTTAAAACGTTTCTTGTATTTTCTCCATTCTATTTCCAAGATTTTGGATCATCTTTACTATCATTGCTCTGAATTGTTTTTCAGGTAGACTGCCTATTTCCTCTTCATTTGTTTGGTCTGGTTGGTTTTTCCCTTGCTCCTTCATCTTCTGCATATTTCTTTGTCTTCCCAATTTGCTTAACTTACTGTGTTTGGGGTCTCCTTTTTGCTGGCTGCAGGTTTGTAGTTCCTGTTGTTTTTGGTGTCTGCCTCCAGTGGGTAAAGTTGGTTCAGTGGCTTGTGTAAGCTTCCTGGTGGAGGGGACTGGTGCCTGTGTTCTGGTGAATGAGGCTGGATCTTGTCTTTCTGGTGGGCAGGACCATGTCTGGTGGTGTGTTTGGGGGTGTTTGTGAAATTATGATTTTAGGCAGCCTCTCTGGTAATGGATGGTTTTGTGTTCCTGTCTTGCTAGTTGTTTGGCATCCACCAATGGAGCTTGCTGGCCGTTGGGTGCAGCTGGGTTTTTTTGAATATACCAAAGTGCCTTTCTATTCTTTTTCTCTTGATTTTATTTAGGTTCTCCAGGCAGACTTGTTTCCTTTCCCCATTCATTCAAGCTTTTATTATTCAAGTGGCTGTTACATAGAGAAGACATTTTGCTAAGCATCATGAAGAATACAGTGACAAAACATGTACAAATCTTAACTCAAATTGCTGAGCATCTAGTAGGGTAAAGGGAAATCACTTGAAGATACATACTAAAATACAATGCAAAGGAGACAACAGTGCCTTGGAGGAAATGGAACAGTGCTTGCTGTGCCATGTCTGAGGAGGAGAGGCTAGTGTCAGTAGCATAAGATTAAATTACGCATGTACCACCTGAGGTCCTTTTCATCTAGGCCAGTAAAATTTATTCATATTATTTGTGATAGTTTCTGTTGCTATCCTAGTACCTCAAATTCAATGATATACAACCTGAATTTATCATGGTTTCCGAAAATACTATTTTTGTTTAACCTGATTTTCCTGTTTCTTTTGAGGGTGTCACCCTCATTTCAGCTATGGAGGCTTAAAGTCTTTGTAATCTTTAACCCTTCCCCATTCATCCAGGGTCTGTAATACAGGATCCATGTCCTTTGAAACTATGCTTTATCTGCTTATTTCCTTCCTGGTTCCAGCCTTGCTTTGAACCAACCATCCCCACTTTGTGAACACACCCTATGCCGTAGCTCTTCGGCACCCTTGCATATCTGTTTTCCTCCATTTGGAATTCCCTTCCTCTACAGTTATTTACTAAAGGCTGTAAACAGCTGACTCAGATGCAACCTTGCCCATGTACCTTTCCTGTCTTCTTTTCTTACCATGTACTTTGCATCTGGTGTCAGGACATCCTGCCCTCCCACCTAAAAGTGAATCTCATTTTTCAAAAGGTGACGGACCTCAGTTTCTACCTCTTAGGTGGCTCAATGCCCTGCTACATCACATTGTAATTATTTGAGAACATTCTTTATTCCTTAACTAGTGTATAAGGGCCTAAAGGAGGACTGTTTCTTTTCACTTTGGTATCCTGAGTCCTGAGGAGTAGGATAGTAATAAATATTTGTGCATGAATTAATGAATATATGAACTCATAACTGTACGTAATTTCAGACTTAAATGATATAATAACATTTCTTGAGATTTTTTTTTTTTTTTTCGCAGTACGCAGGCCTCTCACTGTTGTGGCCTCTCCCGTTGTGGAGCACAGGCTCTGGACGCGCAGGCTCAGCGGCCATGGCTCACGGGCCCAGCCGCTCCGCGGCATGTGGGATCCTCCCAGACTGGGGCACGAACCCGTCCCCTGCATCAGCAGGCGGACTCTCAACCACTGCGCCACCAGGGAAGCCCCTTGAGATTAATATTTTTGGAAATATTCCTACATACACATTTTCCAAATTCTCTAAAAGAAATAATATATATATTTAGATACATATAGAGTTTACCTTTCTTGAAATTTACTCTTAGTATGAAAATAAACACATCTTCTTGCTAAGGACGCTATGCCTTACTCCTAGTAGGAGTAACATTTGTGGTGGGGGAGTCAATGGTCTTTCCTTGGAGTCAAAGATTTTAGACTAGGAAAATAGTGACAAAAATAGCTGTAAGAGACACACAAATAGTGCCCACATGTGAATGGAAGAAACTTATGGCCTGCTTCACAAAATATTCCAAATTCCGCCCCCACATCCTCATTGATTCTGGAATTTATTTTAATTTCAGCCAAATATACAGCAGAAAAGTATACTGGCAACAACTCCCCCTCCTCCTAATTTGAAGGACCTAGATACCATAATGTGGCTAGAGTGTGGCACAAGCCAAGATAGAAATTTTTAAAAAGGTTAGTCGAATAAACATGGGACATTCTCATTGTGGAGATGTTGGTCCAGCAACATCTGTATATGCCATATTCAAAGATATATGAAGCAGAATTAATAATCTCCACTATTCAGTACAGTATGTTTAGTTCAGAGAGGTAGGCAAGAGGAGGAGTTGGAGAATTCTTACTGCATATTATACTTTGCAAACAAGCAGCTATTCTATACTGATAAATGGAAATTTGAGATTATTAGAGAAATCTGAATATCAACAGGGATAATTCAGAAGTACGTATATTACCCAGTAACAGATCCTATAACCCTGAAATACATGATGTCTAATTATTGTCTAACTTTTAAATTAACCTACTAGTAGTTTTAACATACATATGGCATATGTATGTATGTATGTATGTATATATCTCCTTTTTTACCTAGAATTTATATTGAAGAAAAATTTTATGTTTTATTGTATACACCAAATAGAAACCTCCTAGCAAGACTGTTTCTAAGAAACATTAAAAATAAATGTGTAGTCATAACAGCTAATATCTCTTGAGCACTGAATATTTGCCAGTCACCTTGCTAAACAATGTATGTGCATTTTCTCAGTTTAACTGCATGACAACACTGTGAAGTATTATCTCCATTGTATAGATGAGGAAACTGAGATTTAAAGAGCTTAAATAACTCATCCAAGGTGAAACAGCTTATAAGTGGTTGTGATAGGATTTTAAATCAGGCTGACTCTGGATCCCAAATACACCACGTTGGGGGCCATCCATAGGATGTTACCTGCCGTACCTGTGTCACCTGGGTCATACATGCCTCCTTGCCAGCTTCAGAAACACCAAATATCATTTCACATGCTCATCATGCCATGTTGCTCTTACTTCATGGGCCTACACATTGTTTCAGGAAGATGAGAGTGAGCACGTGCCTATAGAGCTGTCACATAAAGAAACACATGTGTGCCCTGCAAAGCTGCCCCACCTAAATGATGTGATCACTGGGATTACAAAGGCATTCGTTTCTGAGATCATTTTTTGAGGTTTTTAAAATTTAGTTCACACATCAGTCTTGTCACCAGTGGGAGTTGACACTTCAACTTTTTATCTGATATTCAAAAACCATGGATATTATTTGCACTTATTGCTCTAACCAGTCATCGCTAAGACTGCTCTCCCAGTTACTATTTTAGGAATGATGTTAAAAATGACTTGGATAGGGCTTCCCTGGTGGTGCAGTCGTTGAGGGTCCACCTGCCGATGCAGGGGACGCAGGTTCGTGCCCCGGTCCGGGAGAATCCCACATGCTACAGAGTGGCTGGGCCCATGAGCCATAGCCACTGAGCCGGCGTGTCTGGAGCCTGTGCTCCACAACGGGAGAGGCCACAACAGTGAGAGGCCCGCGTACCGCAAAAAAAAAAAACCAAAAAAGTAAAAAAAAAACAAAAAACAAAACCCAGAGTAAATTCCTGTTGACTTCATCAGAGCATCCTGATTGTTTTTGTTCAGTGCTTGAACCTTTGCTGGGGCCCTGCCGGGATCTAGAGGAGATGGAGGAATACAGGTAGCTGTCTGGAAAAGAGCCCTGCCCATCTGGGAGGCCTTGGGGAGGCTGTGTAGAGCAGTGGAGGATAAGGTGGAGCTACTGGTACCTGACCCCAGCCCTGTCTCTAATGCCCAGCCTCCTTCTAATCACCCACCCCTCTGGGCTCACTTGTGCAATGTGCTGTAGACGTCAAAGCAAGATATTAAGTACCGAGATTCCTTTTCCTCCAAAGATTATTCTGAGGATTGATGAGATTGCATTTGTGAAAGATTCCAGCAAACATCAAATGAAAAGCGCTGCCTGCATATCAAGAACCGCTGTATTTGAAGCAAAGCAACATACTTTTCTCCTTTTTTCTCTTCTCTGCCTCTGAGACCCATGACGATATTCATCCTTCCATTTTCCCACCTGGATATAGATTGTAGAGAGGACAAAGTGCAAAGCTGAAGCCAGAGCTGCTTTCCATAGACATTTAAGTCTGACTTGTACTGCTGTCATCTCTTCTAAGAAGACCATTTCCTTTCAATTATATTTTATGCACCTATAGATGTACTTAAATAAATGGAAGTTTCTTTTTTAAAAGATTTGAAGCCAGATCTCACAAGGAAGGCTTTTTCTGGCTGTGGTAATTTTTTTGACCTTGGGATGCATTTCAGGCTGTATGTATATGAAAAACAGAATGTTGTCATGTTAGGTTTAAAAACAAATATTTTTGCTACATACATTTATGATTTCAATGATTGTTGTCATGTGTAGAATGAAGTCCTTCTCTAGGTTTAAAGAAAATGGTGTTGAGAGAGAGAGAAGATCACAGTTAACACAGATACAAATCTTACAGACTTGGGTTCAAATACTGCATCTGACACTAGCGGCCTGACTCAGGCAAACAGGTCAACCTTTTTATATCTTTGTTCTTTTTTCTATGAAAGTAGAATACTAATCATACTTGTTACACAGAGATGTTATGAAGAAACCAGATATTCATATGAAATACTTGGTATAAGTTTTAAATAAACAGTCACTACTGATGATGCTTATGTGCTTTTTATATTGGAAGCAAAGTTTGTGCATACACATCAGTATGAGAATTGGAAGGCTAACATTTCTCTCTCTCACTTTCTTCTAATGATCCAAGTGGTATTATGAAGCCATTAAATTTTTCTGTTGTTCATTTTCTGACAAGCTCATAGTTGGCTATACTCAGGGAAATATTTTTAGCTCTAAAGAAGTACACCTGCACATTTTTATACATACACATGTACTTAAGCATATACGTAAAATTTCTATACATGCATCTGTCTGTCTGTTTTTCTGTCTACCTATCAATCGATCGTGAGACTGGTTCTATAAGCCACAAAGAAGTCAATCTATTCTGTGGCCAAGGTGAGTCGATTGGCCCTCAGTTTATTCATCTATAAATGGAAGGTTTTAAGTGGATGAACCCCCTACTTTAAATCTTAAAAATTTTTAAATTTATCCTTTCTTTTTATCTCCAACTATAGTTATATATAATATAATATAATATAGTTATATAAGTCACTTCACCAAGGAAGATTTTCCTTACCCTCTAACTAGGTCAAACCTCCATTATACACTTCCATTGCACTGTGTACCCATCCCTCTGTGTGACCAAACTCTGTAACTTTTATTTTTTGGATAGAACATAATATTTATTACCATTTTTTTTAACAGTTTCTCTTATTTAAAAACCATTTTTATTGAAATGTAGTTGATTTATAGTATTATATTAGTTTTAGGTGTACAGCATAGTGATTCAGTATTTTTATAGATTATACTGTTTAGCTATTTTAAAATAATGGCTATATTAACCCTGTTTTGTACAATATATCCTTGTTGTTTATCTGTTTTATATATTTTATACATAATAGTTTGTATCTCTTAATCCCATGCCCCTATGTTGCCCCTTCCCCTTTCCTCTCCCTACCAGTATCCACTAGTTTGTTTTCTATATCTGTGAGTCTGTTTCTGTTTTGTTATATACATTCATTTGTTTTATTTTTCAGGTTCCACATATTAGTGATAACATATGGTATTTATCTTTCTCTGACTGACTTATTTCACAAAGCATAATACATTCTATGTCCATTCGTGTTGTTGCAAATGGAAAAATTTCATTCTTTTTTTTATGGCTGGGCAATATTCCATTGTATTATATAAAACAGATCTTCTTTATCCATTCATCTTTTGATGGACATTTGGGTTGCTTCTGTATCTTAGCTATTGTAAATAATGCTCCTATGAACATTGGGGTTCATGTATCATTTCAAATTTGTGTTTTCATTTTTTCCAGATATATACCCAAGAGTAGAATTGCTGGATCATATAGTAGTTCTATTTTTAGTTTTTTGAGACACCTCCAGGCTGTTGTCCATAGTGGCTGCACCAATTTACATTCCCACCAACAGTATTCAAGGGTTCCCTTTTCTCCATCTCCTCGCCAACATTGGTTATTTGTGGACTTTTTGATGATAGCCATTCTGACAGGTGTAAGGTGATCTCTCATTGTGGCTTTGATTTGCATTTCTCTAATAATTACCAATGTTGAACATCTTTTCATGTACCCATTAGCCACCTGTATGTCTTCTTTGTAAAAATGTCTATTCAGGTCTTCTGCCCATTTTTTAATCGGGCTGTTTATTTGATATTGAGTTGTATGAGCTATATATTTATTTTTGATATTAACCCCTTATCAGTCATATCATTTGCAAGTATTTTCTCCCATGACATATGTTGTCTTTTCATTTTGTCATTGGTTTCCTTTGCTGTGCAAAAACTTTTAAGTTTAATCAGGTCCCATTTGTTTATTTTTGCTTTTATTTCTTTTGCCTTAGGAGACAGATCCCAAAAAATATTGCTGCAATTTATATCAAAGAGTGTTCTTCCTACATTCTCTTCTAGGAGTTTTATAGTTTCTGATCCTACATTTAGTTCTTTAATCGATTTTTAGTTTATTTTTGTGTTTGGTGTTAGAGAATGTTCTAATTTCATTCTTTTACATGCAGCTATCCAGTTTTCCCAGCACCACTTATTGAACAGACTGTCTTTTCTCCATCATATATTCTTGCCTTCTTTGTCATACATTAATTGACTGTAGGTGCATGAGTTTATTTCTGGGCTCTCTATTCTGTCTTATTCATCTAATGTGTCTGTTTTTGCACCAATACCATGCTGTTTTGATTACTGTAGCTTTGTAGTATAGTCTGTAGTATAGTCTGAAGCCAGGGAGCCTCCAGCTTTGTTCTTTTTTCTCAAGATTGCTTTGGTAGGGCTTCCCTGGTGGCGCAGTGGTTGAGAGTCCGCCTGCTGATGCAGGGGACACGGGTTCATGCCCCAGGCTGGGAGGATCCCACAAGCTGTGGAGTGGCTGGGCCCGTGAGCCATGGCCGCTGAGCCTGCGCGTCTGGAGCTTGTGCTCTGCAACAGGAGAGGCCATTGCTTTGGCAATTTGGGGTCTTTTGTGGAAAGTCTATTATTTTTAGAATATTCTGCACATCACCAGAAGTGCCTGAACATAGTAGGCACTCTGCCCATATTGATTGTAGGACTGTTTTATAGCTGGGCTGATTTCTTGCATTGCTAATTGAAGCCCCCTAGAATCTGTTCCTTCTCACAGTTTATTTCTGCAAGCAGGGCACTTTGTATGAGCTTATTATTTTGTTTATAATGTGTGGCCCTATTCTTAGGATATTAGGTAAAATCTGGGAATGTAAACAAAATTTTAACAATTTTTTAATGTAATCTTTGGAAAATAATCAAAACCAAAAGTTAGTGTGTGCTGAGCCGAGCAGATTGGCTTCTTGTGAAAAATGACCATCTGTATTGTTTCATTCCGTTAATGCCTGAAAATTACGGGTAGTACCCAAGTAGAAAAGAGCTTAGTGGATCCAAGATGCCTCATTTACTGTGTGATCTCGGTGAGTCTTTTAGAGTCTCTAAACCCCTTTTTCTGAATTAAAGATTATATATCCCACGGGCATAGTATGAGGATTAAATTAGATACGTTGTGTAATATCTCACAACAGTACTTTGCACCCAACCTATATTCTTTTCCTCCCTTTTGAAATAGTTGCCACAAAAATTTAACAGGGGAATTAAGGAAAACAATCCCAAGTTATTGCTTAAACTAGAGATTCTCTCTACCTATGTGTCTTTAATCAGAAGTAAATCCTAAAGACATTCTGCACTGAACATAATCTATCTTTCAGAAATACCCACAGACTGGTGTGCATATTATAGGAATACAATGGAAAATTGTATTTTTCACCTGAGTCCAGGATAATTCAAACCTAAGTGTAAGCATTAGTCATCTCCATTGGAGGTTCATGGAATTTTGATGACAATGGTCACTATTTCAAAAGTCCAGCAGAAAGTACATTTAGAGTAGATTGCTGAATTTTGACTTATGTGTTATATGAAAAAGGGCTTTGATTTTAAAAAGTAACAAATTATTGACAGTTGCAAAATGATTCATTACATTTTTTAAAACATAACTTTGTAGAAAAATTAATACCCGGGATTCTGGATATGACAGATTTGGGAAGCAGTTACTATATATTTTATTCAGAGGTAAGAAATCCAAATCACAATAAAGTTTGTTTCAAATCATGTGTTTGATCTAGTAAGACATTTTCTCATAATGCTTTATCTTTGGTACTGAATGCTGTGAAGGGAATCTTTCCTCTTCTATTGTTGAGAGATTATCTCAATAAATCTCACTAATGCTGATCCCTAATTAAAGAATCTGACCAAATTACCTGATTTCTTTTTAAATGACTATTTCCCTATTGAACATATTGTATCTTATCCCCAAATATCATGAATGGTTGGTTAGAGAGCAGGGGTGAGACAGCATGTTTATATGTTTTTGGCTGTGCTTACAAAAAGTCTTCAACAAACACGTATGATAAACACTAGTTTCCTAAGTACGGAAATGGAGTGCATTTAATTACTCTCACATACTTGGCTAAAGGGAGCTCTCCTGAGAGGCTGGAGAACGTTTTTTAAGACTTTACTTTTTAGAGAAGTTTTGGGGTCACTGCAAAATTAAGAGGGGGCTACAGAGACTTCTTATATAACTTCTGGCCCCACACATGCATGGCCTCCCCCATTATCAAGGTCCCCCATCAGAGTGGTATGTTTGTTATAACTGATGAACTTACACGAACACATCATTATCACTCAAAGTCCGTAGTTTACATTACAGTTCACTCTTGGTGTTGTATATGCTATGACTTTGGACAAATGTATAATGACATTTATTCATCATTATAATATCACAAAGTATTTTCACTGCCCTAAAGATTCTGTATGTTCTACCTATTCATCCCCCACACCAAACCCTGGCAACCAGTGACCTTTGAGAACCATTTTTTTTTTAAGTAGGAATTATGTTAGTCACAGAAACAGAGGTGACAGAAATAGGAGCTTCAGTTATTTTCAGTGTTGCAAGTTCCCATTGAATACAGTGCAGAAACCTAATTTGCCCAAGATATGAATATTTGTCTCTTTCTTTCTATTATAACAAGTGATTACTGTGTTCAAAAGCAGTTTGGTCTCATTTCAATTATTTTGTATTTGGGGGTTGTACATTTGATCATCAGTAAAGCTAATTCATTTCTCAATTCTTCATCTTCCCACGTATGTAATTATGTTAGAACAGGGAAAGTATTGAGCTGGCAAGGCATCTTTTTTCCACTGGATCCTGTTCTATTATTTTAAAAATGTCTCTGTTATGTTAGCATTTTATGGAAATGTATGCATAGGAAAATACATCCTATCTTTCTCTTTTCTCAAAACTCATTTCCACTGCCCTAAGACTAACAACTCTATGTTATAAGCATGTATTATTACTTAGCCATAAATATGACAAAAAAAATTACAATCAATTTGTGGTAACATCTGGTTTATGTAGCATTATTAAGGAATTAGATGATAAATATAAATGAATATTTTAGATAATAAAGGGTTATTTGCTTTTGTGCTTTTCCATTTTAGCAGGTTTTCTCCAGTGCATCTTTCTAAAATGCAGTTATATTTGTATGAATTCTCAAAATAAATTTTTCTAATTCCCAGCAAACATTTTTATGATGATTCAAGATCATTATCATAGAAATATTGTTCTTTTCATTTGTTTTTATCTGTATTAAAATACCTCAGGAGCCTTTAAGGAATATACATTTTTTTTGGCATTTTTATAAAAAAGTTTGTGCTGGTCTTTCTGTTTTCTTTTTAGTTTTTTATTTTTTAAGTTGGGGGTTATATTACACTGTTTTCCTCCCTCTAAATATGAAATGTGCATTTTTATCAATCAAATAGCCCTACTGCCCACCCCTCATGTTTACCTCTATTCTCTTTAATCTAACCAAATAATTAATCATGTCAATCCAATTGATGTAATTTAGTCACAACTGAAGTTTACTACAATCTAAGGATTTTTATAGTCTCCTTAACATGATTTATGTTAGCTCTGTATGATAGCCTTAAAGAGGCCCTTTCTCCACTTACTTCTGAGTTGCAGATATCTGGAATTGCTGAAAACTTACTCTCTTCAACAGTGGGAAATTTTTATTATTGGATTTTTAAATAGGAAAGTGTAAATACCTATTGTGAATCGAATCGTGATAAGGATATGTTGATAGGTAAAGCAGCCTTGAAAACATCATAGCCAAGATAAAACGAGTCAGCTCAGTGTCAGAAATTTTGTCTATAATTATGATGATTTTTAAATCAGAGCATTTTCTTTCTTAGATGATAGAGTTATTTTATTTAACAACAGAAAACTCATTTCTAATAGTTAATTAAGCATCAGATAGTGACCAAAAGAAAAAATGCTGCCTTCAAATGGGTATTAAACTTTTGCTTATCAATAATTTCAATTTGCAGATGGTACAGATGTGTTTAGTTGTATAATTTTTACTTGAGTTTCCAGTATCTGATCAGTTTGTAATAGTGAAGATGCAAATTTTGGTTGAAAAATATTCGCTGGGGGTTTCCCTGGTGGCGCAGTGGTTGAGAGTCCGCCTGCCGATTCAGGGGACACGGGTTCGTGCCCTGGTCCTGGAAGATCCCGCATGCCACGGAGCGGCTGGACCCGTGAGCCATGGCCGCTGAGCCTGTGCATCCGGACCACAGGCTCCGCAACGGGGGAGGCCACAACGGTGGGAGGCCCACGTACCGCAAAAAAAAATAATAATAATAATTTGATGAAATGATTTTAAAAGAATACATACCACCGGACTTGACTATGGCTATTCGATTTCTTCTCATCTATTTAGAAAACTGGATTCCTGTTATTTATTTGTGTGTGCCTAATTATATACATTTCTCCCTGTTTGGGTATATGTAGGCAGATGGGTAAAGGAAAGACAGCTCTGTAAGTTGGCATCCACGAAGTCCTGATGATAAGGGAAATGGAAGCTGATTTTTGTCAGCATGTGTCGAGATAATCACTGTGGGCTAATAAGGTTGTTCGTCCAATATTTACACTTCAGTGTGAACATGCAGTTGTAACTGGTTTATTGAACCAGCTGAACACAGTAGGGGGGACACGTCTTTATTCTTTTCTGCCACCATCTTTCCTTCATGCTCCTGGCTGAAGAAAGACCCTTACAATTCCCATGGCTTTTGCATTTACTTCAAATACCAAGAAGTGGTTTTGTTTGTCAGGCAATAAAATGTCCACTCCAGCATAGTATCAGATCTTTCACTAGCTTGGAATTTCTTGTCTTCCCTTGCTCAGGCCTGCCTTAGCTTCTTCACTATTTCCCCTCCTCTTGGACTCACCAGGCTGCCTCTGCTTTGGAGAATTGGGTGAGGAGGAGAGAAGGTGAGATAAGGGGGCAGAAAAGGCTGGGATGGTGTTGGTGCCTTCCGAGAGAGTTGGATATCCAAATGCAGATTCTTTTTCTTGTGAGGTGCTTTCGTGGGTTCCTCCAAGAGCCCTTCACTAGGGTCACCTGATTCCCTGGAATGCTGAAGCCCCTCCAGTTAGCCCCCATAGTGACTGGCTGTCAGTGCTTCCTTTCTGGTCACTTCTCCTGCCCATGTGTCCACTTGGGTGCAGTCACTTCAGGAAAATGCAGTGTTGGCTCCCTTCCGCAAGGGTCCACCTCTGGTCTCTCCTGTCACCACTGTTGCTCTCTCCTCACTCTGCAGGCTCTAGAAGGTCTGTTGAGCTTTTAAACTTTTTCAGCTGTGAGCTTGTAGGAATCCCTGCATCCTCCAAACCCTGTAGAACATGTATCACATTGCACTACCCACCCATCTCTCTCCCCAGTGGTTACATTCAGTGCCCATGAATCTTTTTTTTTTTTTTTCTTGCGTTATGCGGGCCTCTCACTGTTGTGGCCTCTCCCATTTGCGGAGCACAGGCTCCGGACGCGCAGGCTCAGCGGCCATGGCTCACGGGCCCAGCCGCTCCGTGGCATGTGGGATCTTCCCGAAACGGGGCACGAACCCGCGTCTCCTGCATCGGCAGGCGGACTCTCAAGCACTGCGCCACCAGGGAAGCCCAGTGCCCATGAATCTTAATGCATGTAATTTATTTACTCAGGATACATACAGATAACATGGAGTTGTTCACGTTTAAGAGTGCTGTGCTTGTGATATCACAAATAGGAGAGAAGGAAGCAAGTACTTAATGAGAAGTACCCCTTCTCAGATTGGTGCTTTCTAGTATGTGGCCTTTATAAATCTTTTTTGAGGATAAAGGGGGCCTTACTTGGCTTTTGCCTATGAAACAAGTGAATGAATATACTATGTGAAGCATGTTGTCTGACACGTGGGTGCTTTCTTCTCTTTCAAATCTTTTTTTTTTTTTTTTCATTTGGGATGTTCTGTTTATGAAGTATTTATCATTCCTGTTTACCAGAATGAATTTGAACCATTGCCAAAAGCACCGGGTCTGCTGTTTCTGAACTTTAAAGAAAAAAATTCTTTGCTTTTGTTCTGTTTAATTATGCGGCTTTTGCTTTCCTGTTATCAGGACCATGATTCATTCCTTTTAGTGTATAATTATCCCAAGTGTCCTCGATTTGCTAAAGTGAGAATCTCTATATTTTTGTCAGAAAGCAGAGTGTTGTTCAGCTTTGGAAATCTTTTGCAGCATTTTGTTTTCAATTGTGCCTTTGTGATCCTGAATGTAAACACATGAATTTGAATTCCTACTTGGTAAAGAGAATTAATCTTGAAATAAATTAACCAAAAAAAAAAAAAAAAAAAGGAAAATTCTAAGCATCCATTGCCTTATCTGCCAAACAGCTGTGAATAGCTTAAATGTTGGATGGCAGGACTAGGCCAAATGCGCTTTTGAAGATCTTTCTAAAGATTTGAACTGCTAAAAAGAATTTTTTTTTTCACTTCTTTAATTTTCATGTTCTTTATCTGAGAGATTAAGGTAATTATACTTCGTATAGGAACATTGTATGATATAACAGTGCCTAAAACAAGACATGAAATAAATACTTGTTTTCTCTAGTAATTCATTATATTGAGATTTTTTAAAAATAGTACTTTTAAAACTGCGCTTGAGGGAAGGGTACCTCCGGAAAATTTCCCAAAATTCCAATTTTACTGGTTTTGTTTGTTGTTCATGGGTATTTTTTGTTTTTTTGCACAGTTAATTGATATTTCTAGGTCCCCCATGCTTCATAAGGTTAATTAGCTGGGTTATAAAAGGGATCCCATTAATGGTGAAGATCCCTGTTTTCTGACCCCTGCCCATGTCAGGTCCCCAACAATTATATTTGGGAATCCCCAGAGGGAATCTGCTCTCATTTGTTCTCAGGAACAAACCCAGTCAGTGACTGTTTGGAGTCTGTCATTTTCTTCCTCTCTGTTCCCGGGGCTTTGAGTGAGGTCTGTTGCTGAGCCGTGCGTGTGAAAGCCCCACCATGTTTCCGATCCTCCCTCGGGCCTCTCCACTACTGGACTCCACTGCCTCACACCGTCAAGAAGGTAGAGGGGTCTATCATCTTTGAAACCCTCAAAACACTGAATCCACCTTGGTTCCTTGCATATGACATGGGAAAATGCTTTTCTCCCTATCCTGCTGCATTTTATCACACTGTGGAGAAGAGGTTAGTTTGGGGAGAAATCTGAATTACAAATGCCGTAATATAGAAAGTACTGGCAGGCCTACTCTACTAGTAAGCCAGACTTGTGTAAATCGGCCAAAACCCACTGTGATTTTGGCACAGTCTTGAGCTGGGACCTCTACTATGATGATGTTTAGGTTTTTACCTCTATACAAAATACTAGATCTTTGTTTACTGTAAAGTGTCGACTCAGGGGAACTACTTATTCTGTTCCTAAGATGGAGTGTTCTTCTGATTCCCCCAAGTACTAAAATGTGGATATTTTTAATGTGCCCAGGACATTTCCTGACCATCTCTCACTTTGTTTATTGGTTTTTACTCTGATCAGAACATCATTCAGCTGAACTTAGGGTGTTTTCTTATGCCTACTGTTAGAAAACCCTAGGGATACAAACATGAAAAAGGCATGGGTCATTCTTCCAAGAACTTCTATAGTCCGTAATAGTCAGCTAAAGAGAAAAATTTAGACACGTTCAGTGCATGTCCTCTTGTCATTTTTGAAACATAAGTACCATTTAGTTTATTTGAACCAGCCACACTGAGGTTCTTTGGAATCATGGTTATTTTTTTTAAATATACATGTTTAGTTGTAAATATTAAACATGACTCCTTCTATATAATTACATTTCCTTATCGCCTAAGAAAATATGCGCAGATACTACTACTACTAATAGCTATTATTATTATTGCATGCTTACTTATACTAGGTGCTTCATAGACTTTAACTTGCTTAATTATTACAGGAACCTTGATAGTTGCGTATTGTGTGGCTTATTTTACGTAGAAGGGAATTCATCATGAAAGATGTATTAGGTTGCGCAGAATCACACAGCATCTGGCCCAGGGCATTACCTCCTCTTCTTGATTATGCCTCAAGGAGACAGTATCCTCTCCAAGGGTGGGTTTATTTTTATCCCCATATATATTTGTAACCACAGATAGTTACCACCAAGAAACACACTTTGAGAATTGCTACTTAGGCATAGAAAAAGTCCACATAATGTAATCAAAAGTGGTGGTTTTTAATTTTTTTTCTGCTGACTAAAAGATATGACTACATATCTCTTTTATTCCTTCTCTTAACATCCTGCCAATCATTTGTCTCCCATCCCATTTCACCGTTATCCACAATGACCTGCAATAATAACAAAATAATATGACACATTTAAAAACACTGGTACTCTCTGCATGAGCCATTTGGTGTCAGCACACTCTCTGAAAGGCCCAGTGGAGCCAGATATGGCAGTCCTTCTAGTGATCTTCAGCAAGTACCCGACTGCTTCCCTGAAGTTCCATCTTCCACCACGTGGAGAAGTAAATGAGCAGGCAGGTTTTTCCACTGCTTTTCTGTAAATAGTGATGTTGGACTCTGGATGCCTTAGGAGATTCCAAATGTAAACATTCAAAGAAGGAAAAATTAACAACAACCAAAAATCCATGGTGTAATTTTTTGAGCTATTTAGATCCAATTAAAGGCCAAATCTAAGCACTGATGTAGTTTAGAACAACAGCAGTTTATAGTTTTACAGATTAGGCCTTTTCACTGTACTGACATTAGATGCATTATTATTATAACATGCTTAAACTGCTCTATTTAATTCTAATTAATTCCAAACCATGTACCAGGATAACTGAAGCATAAGCTTGCTTTGATAGAGGTTTGCGGGGAAGGGTTGTCTATACAGAGTTAGTATGGTGAAATTTGAGGTGGTGATGAAACTGTTATGTATGGAACCGTGGAGGTGGATGTACAGTTTCATGCTTTTGTTAAAATCCAAAGAACTGTGCACCACAAAAAGCAGATATTGCTTTGTAATTTAAAAGAAAAAAATTAAGAGATGGAGAAAAAAATAGAATGCGGACTGTGACAAATGAATCTAACTGTATTACCTATGAACCACATACCCACACTGAAGGGGGACTGGGAAGAAAGGAACTGACCTGTGTAAATTTGGAAAATAGTGCTTTGACTGGATGCTGTTTGCTAATAACCAACAGAACTGTACACAGGCACTGTCATCTCATTTGTAAATTTGTTTCTCATAGGCATGTTAGTAAGGAATTCTGAAACTAATTTATTTGTATACTAGAGTTGAAGAAATAAGTAGATATATCACAGATGGTAAAGGCCAGGTTTCCCACTATCAGAATAAGGAGTTACAAAAGGGAAAGAAGAAGGGAAAAT
Organism: Lipotes vexillifer; assembly: GCF_000442215.2. Lineage (NCBI taxonomy): Eukaryota > Metazoa > Chordata > Mammalia > Artiodactyla > Lipotidae > Lipotes > Lipotes vexillifer. The sequence goes on from NW_006787415.1 coordinate 1,584,045, forward strand.
GAGCCCGGTGGTACCAGATTAGAGGCAGAAGTACCAATGTGGATGCATAATATATATATATATATATATATATATATATATATATATATATATACACACACACAAAACATAATATATATATACACACACACACACACAGAAACAGATACAGAAATGTAGAGGCTTGTATATACGTGAGTTAATGTGCATACATATATTTCCTAGTTCTCTTCACTGAAGGGGCTAGAATCAGTCATTTCCTCAGTAGCAAGGAGCACATTTAGTGTCCATATCTTCCTCTCTAAATACATTTTGCAGTAAAAAGAATGAGGGGTCCTTGGAGAACTGATTGATTCCAGGGTTGGGGCAGGGAAGATACAAGATGAGTATACAGCATCTTTTGACTTCTGTGTTGCAGAGCTTGAAGTGTGCTAAAAAAAAAGGGGAGGTGGGGCACATTGAAAGTGGCACAGGAACCAACCAGAAAGAACTTGAGTAACAATGATAGTATTAGATTATAATCCAAGTAAATGAATAAATATCCATGAGCCTGTGCTGATATAAATAAATAATTGAGTAAATAAATAAGGTGGTTATACAGTAATTCTTCCTTGCAGTCATAAATGTGGAAGGAAAGACTTTATTAGAAATATAAAATCATAAACAGAAAATCACTAGTAGGACACCACAGCAATAATTGCTGCAGGCAAGATCCATAAATAGATGCTAAAATTAGTGGGCAAAGGTTTGAGAACAGATCTGCATAGACTCAAAATATCTCCTCCAAAATATTGGGCTGGCCAAAAAGTTCGTTCGGGTCTTTTCCTAACTTCTTGCGGAAAAACCCAAACAAACTTTTTGGCTAACCCAATATTTAGTAATTAAAAATGGAAAAATAGTATTTTTACAGTGGACAATCTTGGCAGCGTGATCTTAGCCAAGGTTAACATCACCACCAATAACAAACGGTCATAATGAAACCTCTAATAAGATGCACGAACACACCTGTGTGCCACATAATGCGTAGTCTCAATGTTATCGAGAGAAAACATCAGACAAAGAGAAATTGAGGAGCAATCTATAAAATAACCAGTACTCAAAAAGCTTCAAGGTCACAAAAGGCGAAGGAGTTTGAGGAACTGCTCTAGACTTGAAATGACTTACGGAGGCGTGGCAACTAAATGCAATATAGGATCCTGAATTGGATCCAGGAACAGAAAAACTACTTTCCCTGAAAAACTGGAGAAATGTAAATAAGTTCTGTTCTGTAATTTAGTTAATAGGATTGTATCACAGCTCTTAGTTTTTATAAGTCTTCTGTGGTTATGTAAGACATCAACAGAGGAGAAGCTGGGCAAAGGGTATATGGGAATTCTCTGTACTATTTTTGCAACTCTTCTGTGAATCTAAAGTTACCTGAGAATAAAAAGGGTTTTTTTAAATTTGCTTTGATTTTTTTCTACCAACTCTTCTTTCCATAATATAATACAAAACTTTTACCAAACATCTTCTTTAGTATCTTTTTATATGAGTGACCACCACCTGCAGTCAGAGGCAGTTGTGCAATCTTTTGTTTGCTGTAAAATTCAGCCTCTTCATCCCAAGTATAGAGCCAGTAACTTCCAAATGCTCTTTTTTTTTTTTGTCTTTTGGATGCACTGTGCAGCTTGCAGGACGTTAGTTCCCGAATCAGGGATTGAACACGTGCCCCCTGCAATGGAATCATGATGTGTTAACCACTGGACCACCAGGGTGGTCCCCCAAATGCTCTTAATGGGGAGAAGTACCTAGAAGAAGCACCTTGACTAAGACCTTGACTAAGACCCTGGGTTATCCACAAGTCATTCTCTTCTCCTTACAGTACTAACATTTTTATTGCTTTTTCTCTTTCTCCTGTTATGATCTGTAGTCTGTAATATTTTGATATTTAAATACAATAATTCAGTGTACTGCTTTCAAGGGCCCAATTTGGGTTTTTTTCTCCCCTTTTGCGCATATGCACACGCGTGCACACACACACACATAAAGTAGTTTTCTTTGATAACTTTGTGGCTTAGCTATAAATTTTCTAAGAAACTTGGGATTGTTGATTGTCCATGGAGCCCTAAACTGCTAGCTAGTATGTCAATTGTAGAGTAGTCGGCACTGCATTCTCCTCTGCTAGCAGAGTGGTCCCTTCAGAGCCCCTAGGTCACCAACTCTACTGTCATTTTCTGAGTTGTTCCTTTTAGTAACCCTGACACCAGCTATTAAGTATATCCAATATGAGGCTGTCCAGAGCAGCCAGTCAGCCAATATGGCCAGACAAGCCTTGGAGAAAGACTCCATCTCCCTTCTTTCCCTCTGTGAGCAGCCCCGGGAAGGAACTGTGCAAAGATTGGCTGCCGTCGCTTATTTTCTCCTCTTAGACTGTCACAGAGGAGCCTCCAGGAGAGACTAGGAATCTCTTGCTACCTGTGAGAATGACTGAATTGAGAAAGTACTTCTGCAGGATTTTACTACCTGCCCCTGGCTGCAGGCTTCTCTCCTGGGTTTGGATTTTCAAGATACTGGCCTGGCTTTTTAGCTTTGTTTAATTTGTATCTCAAACTAATTTCATGTAACTATGTGTTAAAATGCCTGCATGATTTTTCATTAAATGTTTTATTTTGAGATAATTGTCGATTCATGTGTAGTTATAAGAAATAGCATAGAGAGATCTTGTGTGTCCATTACTCAGTTTTCCCTCAGTGGAAATATCTTACAAAACTAGAAGGCAATATCACAGTCAGGATGTCTTAGTCCATTCAGGCTGCTATAACAAAAATACCATAGACTGGGTGGCTTAAATAACAAACTGTTCTGGGCACTGGGGAGACCAAGATCAAGGCACTGGCAGATTTGGTGTTTGGTGAAGACCTGTTTCCTGGTTCATGAGAGACTTTCTTGCTGTGTCCTCATGTAAAGAAAAGGGCAAGGGAGCTCTCTGGGGTCTCTTTTGTAAGGGCATTAATCCCATTCATGAGGGCTCCACCCTCACGACCTAATCACCTTCCCAAAAGACCCACCTCCAGATATTATCCAATGGGGATTAGATTCCAACATATGGATTTAGGGGGTGGGGACACAAACCTTCAATCTATTGCACAGGGTTTTGGCACAGTCAAAATACAGAGCCTTTCCCTCCCCTGAAGGATCCCTCCTGTTGTCCTTTCACAGCCACATTGACTCCCCTTCTGCCCCACTTCCTCCTTAATCCCCAACAACCATCAATCAGTTCTCTATTTCTGTAAGCACTTAAAAAATAATAATTCATAAAGAGTAATTGATTTGCCTGCTTCCCAATGAAAGGCAGTCTTTCTCCTATAGCCTGGAGGTGGTTAGATACTGCCACGTTTATAGCCTATCTGAGAACCTTAATCTGTCAAGTGGGGTGTTTGTGAGAGTTGTGCACTCATGGTTTGGTGGTAAATTCACAGGGGTCAGTACCCAACTACCAAGAATCAAATCATTACTTTGCCTCTTACTGGCTGTGTGACCTTGGACAAATTGGGAAACTTCTCTGAAACAAAACTTTCTCACGGGTGGCAGGGGGTTGGGGGGACAAGGGAACAATAATGATACTTACCTCAAGCTACTGGGGAGAGAACTACATGAGATGATTTAAGTAAATTACTCAACATAGCAACTTGTACATACTGATCCTTCTGATCCTTCTGGAACTATTACGCAATGGAAGTGGCTCTGGCAGAGTTCAGAAAGTGAGGGTAAGGCAAGTGACATCTGAAAACCCTAATTCCTGACTCTATTTTCTCAGGCCCAGGAGAAAAAAAACATCAAATTTATATAAGTTTATTAACTGAAAGAAATCATCGAGATATTTAGAAAGCATAAAATTAGAACTAAAGTTAGAAAGAACACTTGGTCAGTATTTTAACTTGGAATAACAGTGAGTAGTGGCATTGGCTTTTCATTTTCTGCAGTCAGAAACTATCTACTAATGTCTCTGAAATTTTTTAACTGTTTTAAAATTTTCCCTTAAAATACGCCTTTATTTTATAGTATGGACTTGACTTGCCTTTGCAGCACAACCCTAAATGTGCACCTGGACAGATTTAAATTCATTCTCTACTAAGCATGCAGAGCTCAAGAGCAGTTGTGCAGAGCAGTGCCTGTGAATGACATACATATTGGTAAATCAACACATTTATTTTCCCCCCAGTGAGTCATGCAGCTGTATAGACCTAAAATAAACCTTGATTCTACCTCCTACAAACTGGTTTGAAGACTGATAATGTTTGTTTGGCAGTTGATAAAAATGGAATAATTGTATTGAATTTGTTTTTCTTACTGGCATTTCCAGTGCTCCTTTCCAAACAGGTCTCTTTGAGAAAGTGTAGCAATATGGAGGCAAGTAGATGTGTTCATTGTTAGTAATATTTTCTTTAACTAAAACTGGACCATGTTTTACCACAGATGCCAGGGATGTAGTGGTTGTATAAAGTCTTATATAGTTCTCAAAAATTACATGGTTTAGCAATGACAATGAACTACAAATTTCGCCTGCCTTTATAAGTGAATGAACCCATTGGCTCACACATGAATGTGTGAGAATGATTCTATTTAGAATGTAATTTATTCTCTTTATATGCAAGTAATTACCTATAAAAGTGATGTTAAGCATTCCATCTCTTCATTTCTTTTATACCCATGTGAGGAGATGTCTCTTATTATCAATTCCATTTGTGAGCCTAAAATTGGGTCAGAGGCAAATGACGAAACATTTCCAGAGTATTGTCCTAGCACAGATTCTCAGGTTAAAATCGTGAGTTAATCTATGGCACATAAGAACTATGTCAGGGCTTCCTTGGTGGCGCAGTGGTTGAGAGTCCGCCTGCTGATGCAGGGGACACGGGTTCTTGCCCCAGTCCGGGAAGATCCCACGTGCTGCGGAGTGGCTGGGCCCGTGAGCCATGGCCGCTGAGCCTGCGCGTCTGGAGCCTGTGCTCCGCAATGGGAGAGGCCACAACAGTGAGAGGCCCGCGTACCACAAAAAAAAAAGAAAAGAAAAAAAAAAAAGAACTATGTCAATCTCTTGAAGCCAGAGTCTGCCAACCTTTCAGAGCTGACTGGCAAATATAGCAGAAACTCTGGTACAGGCTAAATCAGGCTCAGTCATAGTCTCTGCCCAGACCTCTAATGAGTCCCTGGACTCATTAGTCATCTGCCATTTATTCTTCACTTTATTTGAAATATGATCACAAGAAATAGAGAAAGCTGTGCAGGAGAAACTTAGAAATATATATACTATATTTGGGAAAATATTGAGGGTTGGCAGGAGAATGTTTTTATGAGCACATGGAGAAGAGATGAGAAAATTTCACAAAAGGAAAGAGATAAAAAGGGCTTTCAGTGTACTCTTTCAACATAATTAGAAGATTTAGACATATAATTCACTTATATGTTATATGGTTATATACACATATTTATCAAAGTATTTATTTGTTAGTTGATTATTGATTTTTATCTAGATTCCACCTAAAGCTTGAATAAAAGAATCAAATTTAGGCCCCTTAGTGATAGTAGTTAAATAAAGTAGCTGCTATTGGGTGCTTATTATTATTCTCCAAGCACTGGGTTAAGTGCTTTGCGTGTATTGTGTCATTTAATTCTCAAACTAACCTTATGAAGTTGGTATTTCATTTTAAGTATATTTTATTGAAGTATAATTGATTTGCAATGTTGTATTAATTTCTACTGTACAACAAAGTGATTCAGTTATACATATATATATACACATTCATTTTCATATTCTTTTCCATTATGGTATGTATGTGTGTATGTATTTATTTATTTTTGGCTGCATTGGGTCTTCATAGCTTGCGTGCGGGCTTTCTCTAGTTGTGGCAAGCAGGGGCTAGTCTTCCTTGAGGTGCACAGGCTTCTAATTGCAGTGGCTTCTCTTGTTGCAGAACATGGGCTGTAGGCGCTCAGGCTTCAGTAGTTGTGGCACGCGGGCTCAGTAGTTGTGGCTCACAGGTTTAGTTGCTCCACGGCATGTGGGATCTTCCCGGACCAGGGCTCGACCTGTGTCCCCTGCATTGGCAGGTGGATTCTTAACCACTGTGCCACCAGGGAATTCCCTCCATTATGGTTTATCAAAGGGTATTGAATATAGTTCCCTGTGCTATACAGTAGGACCTTGTTGTTTATCCATTTTATATGTAATAGTTTGCATCTGCTAATCCCAAGCTCCCAATTCATTCAAACATCAACTGTACCAGCCATGAAAAAGTTCACCTCAACTTTGTCTTGAAATACAAAATTTTCACTTATCTGGTCTAAATTTCTCCAGTTGAGTTGCCCCAGAGGTATGAACTATCTCTTTGAATCTAAATATAATAAACACCCCCTAAAGTGCTCTTTAGTTGAAAACTAAGACTGCTAGCAATTATCTGGCAGCTGGAGTATCTCTGAAGAGCTGGCATTCAGTGGACTATTTCTTTATACTCCCATTTTTTCACTAGTGATCACACTGCTGCGAAATCTTGCAACACACTCCATGATTTTGTTTTGTTTTGTTTGTCAGTTTACCATTGTCAAAGAATAATTCCAGCCATATTAATGACCAAAGAAATGCCATCTTTTACTTTATCACTTCCCCCATAGAATAATATAGCATATATTTCTCATCGTTACCAACAATTCAGCAATTATTACAAGCTTCTGAGAAACACTACACAGCCCAGAAGTTATTCCTGGAAAAAAAAATCACCAAAAACCCTTGCCATGTCAATCAAGCCTACAAGATATTTTTCATAGTATATCATTCTTAAAGGAGAATACTGGGTAAGTAGGTCAAGTAATCCATATATTTAGAAATTTCACATATAGGTACATAGTTCTGTCATTGTATAATAAAAGAATGTTGGGAAATCACTTAATTGCAATTATTTTCAGTATTTTGATTTAGGAAGTATTTGGAATCTGCCATTGGTTGAAAATTAAGCCACATTAACTCTATATCATTCTTTAATTTTTAATGAGCCTTCTCAAAATTCGGTTGCTCCCTCTGAGTTTGTTTTAAAGGATCAGACTGTTTCCAAGCACTGTTTTACTTTTGCATTTTGCAGCTGGTAATGATGTTGAAAAAAAGACTGTACAGAGAAAAACAGCATTGTTCATGGTATTATTACATTGAAGTGCTTCATTATTACATTGAAGATGTCATTTACATTTTTTTTCCACCAAGATGTTGGTCAAAGGGTACAAACTTCCAGTTATAACACGAATAAGTTCTGTGGATCTACTGTAGAGCATGGTGACTGTAGTCAACAACACTGTGTTGTATACTTGAAATTTACTAAGAGGGTAGATCTTAAATGTTCTCACACCATACACACCCACACACAAAAGTAATTATGTGAGGCAGTGGGAGTATTAACTAACCCTATTTATGGCAATCATTTCACAGTATATAGTTCTATCAGATTATCATGTTGTATACCTTAAACTTACACAGTGTTGTATGTCAATTATACCTCAATAAAGCTGAAAACAGAAAACACATGCACACAGACATATGCACACAAAGAACTGAGCTCAGTATCTATCACAAGTGTGAATTCCAATATATTTTCATTGTATCTTATCAATATGCGATTTTAAAATGTTTCAAAAATTATCCTTTGTCATCAATCTTGAATACTGTAGTAGTTAAACAACAGGAAAATGTTTACTTTTAATAAATCAGTGTAATTTAAAATCTTTTAATATAATTCAATAAACTTACTGGGCGTTAACTGTTGAGAAAGATTCTCTCTTTGTGTTTTAACCACTCCTCCTACAAACAGAAATTCAACTTAGTGAGCAATAGTGATCTTCAGTCATTGTATCGGTGACCGTGTTTGCTTGTTCTAGAGCAGGAGCAAGGTGGTGGTTTCACCTTGAGTTGGGGCTACTTACCTTGCTGGTGTTTAAACCCGTGCCTGATATTTTATCTGCTAGATATAAGAACATGATTCATAGGACAAGGTAATGTTGGTGACCACGAATAATTCTTGAATCTAAAGCCAAAGCATGACTTATGAACATGGTTTAATTAGAATTTAAGCTTCTGCATATGGGCCCGGTTATGGAGAAGGAATATGGAAATGGGGTGCCAGATATCATCTGGACCCTGTTATTTCAGAACCTTATTCTCCATTTTTTTGTGGACCTTTTTACCTACATATTTTCCTAGCAGCTTGTTCTCTGAGAAAAGCGATTATAATGGCTCTAGCAGAGTGTTCCAGTTGAAAAGGAAAGTATTTACCAAGTAACTCAAAGGGCAACAGAGGGGTTATTTATTTGCCTAACAAAAAGATGAATCACATGCCCTCCTAGAAAAATAGGACTGCTCAGCCTCCTTATGCCTAGATGCAACTATGGATGTAGCCAGATGAACATATGGCAGGAGCTAATAGACTCCTACTGGGGACAAGCCGTGCACTTGCAGAGCCATTTCTAGAATGTTGAAAATTTCTAGCAACAGCATACTCTATGGTCTTGTTTAACCTTCTGGCCATATTTGCAAGTTGTGTGACACACCTACGTATGCAGGAGATGGGTTGTACGCAATCTAGAAGTGAAGGGATCTGTGGAATTCTGAGATTAATATAGTAGGAAGATTATATTAAAGTCACTCCAATGAGTCTTGTGCTTCTATGGTATTGTACCACAGTGAGAGCAGAAAGTAAGGTAAATGTGTGAAGGCCAAGTGTGTCTTATAAGGCATTCTTTTTCTTTTTTTTTTTTTTAAGGCATTCTTAAATGTTCCCTTTATGAGCTGTACTTGCATTATTATTATAATTATCTTCTTTTCATATTTTGGTCCATTCATGTTCCACCATTTTGCTGAGGATACTTGGGACTTAGAAAATTAGGTAGCATTGTGTTATCAGATAAGAGAGGAAAATCTCACCGGTGGAAGAAAAAAAAGATATATGTATATGGGTATATAAAAATTGTTTTGCTGAAAATGAAATATTTTTCTGTGTGAACAGTTTTAAAGTGCATACACATTTACTACTACAGATAGGGAATTCTTAATGTTATGCATAAGTTTGCCTGAGGGCATTAGCTTCTAATATATAGGCAAACCTTGCTTTTAGTATTTCCACTTCACTCTGTTTATAAAATACCTTCCTTATTCAGGCTCTCCTTTGCTTTGTACCTGCCAGGATGCACATTTCTTGAGCAGGTGAAGATACATTGTTTGCTCTGTGATACTTTGTTGCTAATGGGGTTGCTAGGAGTCTCTGATATCCTCAAAGTGTCTTATATTTTAAGCACAGCAGCTTGTACTAGGTAGAGAGTAAGTATGTGTTGATGGACTTATTGAAGCATTCCTTTTTCATAAATGGCCAAATGCACCTGCTATTTTGGTAGTTAAACCTGAAAGCACATTTTTATATTAACTTTGGGGGGGGTTTGCTTTAGGAGGCTTACCTTTTACTGTTTATATCACCAGTCCATAAAATTCCACAGACGTATGCATACCTTGATTATTCACGTTAGTAAAAATATACTTCTGTAATATTTGCCAGCAGATTAAAATTGAAGCTGTTGGTTAAACACATATTTCAGCACATCTCAGCTGTGACGTTGTCTTATGGGAATCCTTTCTCACCAAAGAGCACTCTCACACATACATATGTGGCTTCCGGAATGAATGAACACTCTTGATCAAATTAACTAAACGTGTTTTCAAATACCACCTTCCATCATGGCAGTGTGCTTTGCTGGTGAAATATAATGAGACTCAAAAAGAAAAATTGGGGGCTTGGGAGATGGAGGAAGAGATTACCTTCGTTTCAGGAGAGACTTCACAACAAAAGCCCTAGCAGAGGCCCAGGGCTCCTGGCCTCATAGTGTGAGATGTCAGGAACCAGAGAGAAGGAAGAGCATTGCCCTGAACAAAGGCATGGGGTGCGGTGATTAGGACACCAGATTTTCTAGGACCTCTTTTTTAAGGTGCTATCATAAATCCTAATGTGAGACTAATATGATAAGGCCAGGTTATCAAAGGCCTCAGTTGATATGGGAGTTTGGGTTAGATTCTTCAAGTCCAAACAACCATTCTTACTCTTTGAGCATGTGGCCTTAGTAGTTTTTAGGGATGATGAATGTGACAACAATGTGGTGATCAATTGAAGTGGAAAGTATGAGTTTGAGATTGAGGAAAACAAAGTGTGAGCTCTTTCAGCAATACAACCCTATACACATCCTCCCTCCCCCCTTCTTTGTTTCGTTTTTTTTTTTTAGTTTTTTGCTCCCTTTTCACTCTTCTCTTAAAAATAATTTGAGGGCTTCCCTGGTGGTGCAGTGGTTGAGAGTCCGCCTGCCGATGCAGGGCATACGGGTTCGTGCCCCGGTCCGGGAAGACCCCACATTGTCGCGGAGCGGCTGGGCCCGTGAGCCATGGCCGCTGAGCCTGCGCGTCCGGAGCCTGTGCTCCGCAACGGGAGAGGCCACAACAGTGAAAGGCCCGTGTACAGCAAAAAAAATAATAATAATTTGAACACAATAATTTCAGAACTGCATGGTACTGTTTTATATCAAATATCTAATGTTTAAACAAAATGATTCAGTCTCACTACCAGAGTGGTTCATTGAGATAGAAATTGTCCCTCGCTAAGTAGAGTTTGCCATTCATTTAATGCTTCATGTTGATATTTGCACTGTGGCAGTTTATAATTTTCTGAGTCAATCCATATCCAACTGTCTGCAAAGATGACAGACAGAGAGATGTATTACTAACCTCAAGAAAGGCTTGCATGGGGCTTCCCTGGTGGCGCAGTGGTTGAGAGTCCGCCTGCCGATGCAGGGGACACAGGTTCGTGCCCCGGTCCGGGAA
>NW_006787415.1:1594990-1613602 GCF_000442215.2 Lipotes vexillifer
AAAAAAAAAAAAAAAAAAAAAAAGGCCTGCATGAATTAACACACTCTCAGGACAAAGTGACATGGAATTAAACATAATTTTTTATTTTTATTTTTTTAAAGAAGATGTTGAGGGTAGGAGTTTATTAATTAATTTATTTATTTTTTGCTGTGTTGGGTCTTCGTTTCTGTGCGAGGGATTTCTCTAGTTGTGGCAAGCGGGGGCCACTCTTCATCGCGGTGCGCGGGCCTCTCACTGTTGCGGCCTCTCTTGTTGCGTAGCACAGGCTCCAGACGCGCAGGCTCAGTAGCTGTGGCTCACTGGCCTAGTCGCTCCGCGGCATGTGGGATCCTCCCAGACCAGGGCTCGAACCCGTGTCCCCTGCACTAGCAGGCAGACTCCCAACCACTGCGCCACCAGGGAAGCCCCTAAACATAATTTTTAATCATATGCACTGTTTCATTCTGAAAATAGTTTGTGGTTATGCCGTCATATTATGCATATTCCTATATAGTAGCTACTAACTAGATATTTTTCAATTATATTTACAGTTACAGCCTCTTGACCCTGGTTGAAATTCTAACAGTTCACTTAAGTATGTATCCTCAGTCATTTTTCAGTTACATTCATGCCATTTTCTTGAGCATTGGATTATCTCCAGATTATTTTATGGAAACATCAAATTTAAAACAAGGTTATTTAAACAAAGGTAAATGTCATATTATTCTTGAAAAGGTGGTGTGTAGCAATTCAAGTTCTGTTCTCAGAGTCCCAATAATTGGTCTATGTATGTACAGTTGTAATTCTGTCAAAATATCTTTTCCTAGCATTGCCCTGGAAACTAGGATGTTGGTCTTTTGTTTCTACTGAAGAGAGTTTTAGGGTTTTATTTTTGGTTTTAGATATTTTTTGTTGTGAATATATGAAAGTGTTTCACTCTGATTGAGATTCTTATTTAGCTTCTCAAAGCAAACAAGCCCAAGTGGATTTAGATATGAGAATAAGTGTCTCAGGCTCCTTTTAGAAAAATAGCTACCAATTATATTATTTTACTGTACCACATGATGCATTTAATCAGCCATACTAATTGAAAGAGAATTTTATTTTATTAATAGTATGAAGAGACATTGCTTAGCTTTTCAATAACTTAAGTGGGTATATCACACTGTCATGTGCTTATGCATTTTCATTAATTCCCATAGTTTTAGTGCTTTTGAATACTGTAAATGATCATTCTTATCACATTCTTTTCTTTGTGTTTAGGGCATATTGCCCCTGGCAGTACAGGAGGACAAACCACACCCCACAGGCCCACCAGTTACTTAGAACACTTGTATGTGCCAGGCACTGTTCGAAGAACTGGGGATACAGCAGAGAATAAAGTAGATCAAGTCCCTGCCTTCAAGCAGCTTTCATTCTACTGCAGGGATACAGACAGTAAACCCATAACCAAATAAATAAATGTGGTGATAAAGTTATATAAAGAAAAATAAAGTGGAATAAGTGGGAGAAGGGATTGTTTGCAGGAAGGTATTGAACACAGTTTAACCTGTCCTTGACGTGACTTGGCATCATCTGCTATAAATATTCATAATTGTATGACACATAGGTATGGTTATGTTTGTCTGTCTCTAGAGACAGATTTTTAACCTCGGCTGTCATGTTCTGGGGGTCGTGATACCTTCCTCAAACTGCACCACTTAGTATATTTATTAGCCGCATGGGCAAGAAAGCCTGGAAATTAACCTGGTTAGAAAAATTACAGTCAGAATCAATACAGCTCTGGATGAATACTCCAGAAGGTTGATCATTTTAGTCGAAGCAGCTTTTATGTGGCATATGCTCTAGAATCTCAGTGACCTTTTTTGTTTATGCTTTGATTATGCTTTAGAGTTGAGATTGAATGACAGTTAATTATTGTCATTTTGTCCCCATAACGGTCCATTTCTGCCTTTGCCATCGAAGGATCTTAGGTCGTTTACTAAAATCTGAGTCATTAAGGTTACTAATATGCTTAATAAAGCATAACATTGATAATAGTTGCTTCAGTTAATGTTGTGCTTTTTCAAAGAAAAATGGTTTCTATTTGTGTAACTTGTATTATTTGTATCAGAGCCTTAACTCCTTACTCTTCATCTGTAAAAACAGAGATAAAACTGACCTGAGTTGCAGTTTTGCCATCCAAGCATTATGTAAAGGGTAAATTCTGACCTTCCTCACAATGTTACGATAGCTAATGTTAATAATAGTAATATAGAGTTCCCACTAGCTCAGCAAAGTGAGTAGTATATATTTTAAAATGAAGGTGACTTGCTGAGTCCCTTTTACTGAATAATTAAGCATTCCTTAGAGGGCTATCATGTATCTGCAGAAGGGGAATGGTACCGACATTCAAATAAACTTGAAAATAAGTTGATTTCCTTCTGCTTTATACACACATATATCACTTTTGCAAATGTGCTGTTCTGTAGCCGTAACTTCACTCTTACAAATATGTATTGTCAACATATGTTTTGCCAATTTATACAGCAGACGCTGGCAGGACTCGGAAGTCAGAAATTAGACTGGAATAGATACAGTGTAAAACTTAGTGATATTTGATCAGTCAAGTCAGTTGGGTTTAATAAGTAGGTCTAATTATTTGAATCCTACATGCAAAGCAGCCTGTAGCCTCTCCACCTCTAGCCACAATTAATCAGTTGACTAGTTTCCTCTTCTCTCTTCTCCCTGACTTCCTTTCCCCCAAAGCAGAAGTGCAAGAGGTTATGTTTGTTTCATTGTTTAGCACACTCTTCCATAAGGCTGGTAGAGTTCTTCAGTACTTACAGTGAGAAATATTTTTTATTATCAAGACAATTCATCTGACTACAAGCATAATAACACCTGGCAATTTTATAATTCTTTATAATTATAAAGGACTTTGATAACATTTTTTAAAGAAATTTTAGTACTCCCAAAATCCTTGAAAGCCAGATGGGGCAAGAATTAATATCCCTAGAGATTATACACTCTAGTTATTGGACATTTAATTATAAAGTGCTTGTAAAAACTTTTTACATAATGAAAATGCACCAAGATATATATTTAAATGTGTTAATGATATGTTTGAAGTTACCTGTAAACATCATGCTCCTGTTGGAATTTCTATGCGTAATTCCAGAGAATCCTTTTAAAAAATTGTCCTCCTGCATTAAGGTTTTATATTATAGCTTTATATTTGTGTGTATATTATACATTTTATAGGGCAATCCAGAGTCTATGCAAAGTATCTTAATACAAATGACTTTTCCTTTGGCTAATTTATTGTAAGTGGTAATTTTCCAGTTACGTCAGATTGGAGTTTTAACAATTAATCTAAGTTGTAATGCATTGTCATCATATTATCATAAAAACAAAATCATATGTACATGAGACTGTGAGGCATTAATGTGAGGTTTGGCCAATGGTGAGATTGAACTTGCTTTGTAAATGTGATAAGATTATATGCCATTTAAAAGAATAACTGCATTGGTACTTAGGCTTTTTATTAGAATATTCACATGCTGTATTATGAACTCAAAAGTTCATAATCCAAAACTGGATTCACACACAGAGACAATAATTTCGCATTTTTATCTAGAAGTATTTTTAAAGGTTTATTAATGAAATAATGTCTGTTCAGCACTCAGCATAGTCCTGACATGTAGCATCCGTTCAGTAAAAGGTAAATATTAATTTCATATTTTGTGGACATTTTTTTCTACAAATGGGTCCACATAATCTAAAGCATGGGTATTACTCATTTGACTATGTCTTAGCCCAAGTTTCTTGCACAGAAAGAAGATTGCAGTCCACTATAGTTATAGTTTGTAAGTAACCTTAATAGTTATACCATTCTTTGAAAATAAAATGAGAAGATAAAAGTTCTAATGAAAATAGGTATTAATTTGTGAATTGGGATGCATGTCTAAGAAACTTTAAAACTATTCATCTATTCTTATACAAATGCAGACTCACTGTATAATTTGGAAATCTATGTTGATTACAAATAGTCTTCTTCAGTCTTTGCTTAGGAGTATAAGCATCATTTTAAGTGTCGTGGAGTTCCTTTAAATTTTCACCAGTGAAGCACAGAAATATATTGATATTATATACTGCATCTCCACTAGGGGGTGATCTGCTATTGAAAGCAGTAAGAAGAGAAGGTTTGAAAACACTGTGACCCTACCATTGCAAAATGGAAATTCTTGCCAGAAAACTCTCCAATAAAATGTTTTCAGTAAAAGTAAGAGAAATTAATATGTTTGAAGTTGGGTCCAGCAAGAAGAGCTCTAAAATCTTTATTAAACATATACAAAACACACAATTTTGAGACTTAAAGGTAAGTATGTTCATCAAGCATTTTTTTCCCTCTATTTCCAAATTTCAGGAGTTCAAGTTTTTCTTTTTTTTTTTCTTCCCATCATTACTGAGTATAAGGAATATTTCTATCAAAGAAGACTTTATCTTTGCTTCTTCTCTAAAGAACAAAGTTTCCTATTCTGGAGAAAGTAATTTTCAAAAACAAAATTTTGCATATGTAATACTTTGTAAAGCAATGTGCAGATGAAAATACTGGGTGGGAAATTGACAAGAGATTGGACTCTGATAATTACCTAGAACTTACTTAGAGCTAGACATTGTGGTACACAGGTTTCATACATCATCTCATTTAGTCCTCACAGTCTTCTTGTTTGACCCATAAATGGCTTGAAAACTTTGCAGAGTCTCAGAAGAGGATGTGGGCCAAAGACTGGGTATTAGGAAGTTGAAGGAGGTGGGATAGAGAATAGGAAGTTCAAAATTGCTCGGGAAACCAACGCTTATAATTTCCCACAGAAATAAAGGCTTTTAACTACTGGAGTTGGAGATACCTTAAAAACCCGCAAAACTGCTCTGATAAAGAGAAACATTGAGAGATCATGGGTATCGATAGCAAACCTAGCTCCTTCTGAATTATTTTCCTTGGATTTGTCTAAAATAAATGCTCTAGAACCTTATTTTTGTAGTGACTTCGAAAATTAGCCTTGGCTTCTAGTGAACGTGGGTTTGATTTAGTCACCATTGTTTCTCATTTAATTTCCTGACAAAAAATTGACTATTTTTGCCGTTAGTCAAAACTTCCACCATAAAGAGTTGTGTTTCCAGTGCAATGGATACCTCAGTTTAGGATTAAGAAAAAAATGTATATATCTCCACCTGATTTTCTTCATCCTGCCAGCACGCTCACAATAACACACCGAGAGGAAACAGCTATTGAGAGCTATTGCTTCTTTAGCTTTTATAATTCATTAGAAATATGTTCTAAAATTTCTCAAGGGAAAACCCAGGTAAACCACAATCTAATCTGTGGTTTTCATTCTGCCCAGATGGTTTTATACTGATGGTTTGTGAAGCTCAGACTTCATAAGGTCTGTATTGAGGCTTAGGGAGATATAATCTTTATAGTGGATGGACACTTACATGCAATTTTTTTCCTAACTTAGATGAAAAATGCATCTAAGTTCTGATTCATATAAGAAGCATTGCTTCTTTACATTTCATTAACTTGAGGATTTATTAAATCTAAGTGAAATATGTAGCGTTATAAGAGAGCCTTAAACTCCGTGTACAATGTATCCTTGATATCTTCAAAAGGAATACTTGTAAGATCTTTAGAAATCACCAGGCTTGGGAGCATGAAAACGTTTGGACAGGCTTCTGCTCTTGTGAAATACTAATTTTTGCTGTGAGTAGCTTTTTATAGCTACCATTTCAACTTTCGCGGACCTTTTATTTCTGGTATGTTGCCTGTTATCTATATACAAACCTCCATATTTTCATCAGTGGAAGTGTGATGTGTGATGATGGGGAACGATGCTGTGTAGTGGGCTAGGCTCAATCACTAGCGCAGCAGCTCGAATCCAATTTGCCAGCCCCAAGGCATGACTCCCTCAAATCTGTGTTTCTGTAAAGTACAAATTCCCCTACCTATGGACCTTCAGGATGAAAAACTGATAATGTTAAACCCTTAAATGCCAAGAATTCACTATATTGTGTTTTCCCTATTACTGCCAGGATTGAAGGATCAACTCTTCAGTCTGTCAGGTGTTTAAAATTCTGTACACACCAAAGTCACTTGCCTGAAAGTATACATTTTACCACCCTGAATATATATGGTTTATTTTACACCTAAGGCCTGAGATATGTCAAAATCCAGATGTTATTGAGTTTGCAAGCATATTATGCAATCAGCCTAAGTTTTTAAACAGCTCTGTATATGGCACTAGAGCTTTGCTCTATTCGGTATAAGGATCTTTATTTTGATTCACAAAGGATCCCAAATATGACCATTGTATTCTAGAAACATACCATTTATTTATCAGTCAAGGTAAAAGTTTCCAATCCTGGCCGAACATTAGAATTTCCTGTGGAGCATTTAAAATATTCTAATACCTGAGCTTCATCCTAGATCAAATAAATCAAAATCATGGTATCACTAAATTTTCAAAAGCTCCACAGGTATTTCTAACAGTAAGCAGTGAGTGGGGGTCACTGGGTTTAACTGATTTCTTTCAGCCATCTGGAAATAAAATGCTGACAGAGTATAAGCAGGTAAACTGAGTTGACTGTGTGGGTAAAATATAACAGATGCATTGGATTTCACACATTTTATTTTAAAAACGCATATACAGGACTTACTAGATGTCAGGCAGAGTTTTAAGTGGTTGATTCATTTAACCCTGGATGAAATTCTATGAGGTATTCAGTACCCCAACCCCATTTACAGATGAGAAAATTGAGTTAAACTTCCTCAAGCTTACTCACAGCTGGTGAAGGGCTGAGCCTAGCTTCCGAATCTTTGTTCCACTCTATCAGCTCCAAAGTGTGGTTCCTGAATCAGCTATATCTCAGCTGGAAACTTGTTAGAATTACAAATTCTCAGACCTCCTCCCTGGAGTTTCTTATTCATTAAGCCTGGGGTGGAGCCTGAGAATTTGCATTTCTGAGTTTCAAGGTGATGCTGCTGCTGGACTGGTAATCACCTGGAGAACCACTGAGAATCACTGTACTGTCCTACACCACCTCTCTAAGTCTTCCAGCGTTGCTCCACTCCAGAATAGTCTTTTTAATTATAAGAATAATGTAAATGTAAAAGTTCAAGTCTCATTATAAACATAAAATATTTTTGTTACCCAGAGTCACCTTTGATAATTTTGGAGAAACATGGGCCGGCATTGTTTGGAGGTGATAAATCCGTGTGTTAATTGCACAAGCTGCCACTGAGTTCTTGAGTTCTGAGTTTTGTTCAAGTGAGATTGAACAAAAAGGCAGTGAAAGAGAAAGACTGTAGATCGTATCCTCATTTCGCTCTTCTTTTTAGCCATGATCCAGCTATTTCCCCTTTTAGGTACTCTGTTTCATACCATCCTTACTCCATTTTCCTTTGGCTAAGTAATTCAGTGGTTAGCAATACAATGCAGAAAATTTCTTTTACGGACTCATTTGTAGCTGATATTTAGAGACAATTGCAAGTCACATTTTAAGCTAGTTGTATTAATCTTTTGTTTTGTTGGGATGAGAGATATGTTATATTGGAATTCTATAATCATGAGTCATGCTGTAAATGATACAATAAAATATATGTATATATTTGTTATATATATATATATATATATATATATATATATGGGGGCGAGAGGGAGAATGTTAAGAATATGAGACAGAATATCATCTAATGTTCATAGCAGGGAAGATGACAAATGATGAATTCATAGATTATCTTTCTGGTAATATTTCAGCTCCAAAACATTAATGTTTGTGTAAATCAATAATAAGGTCCCAATATATTTTTGTCAGAGCTTAGATCTTTAGTATACCCTTGTCCAATACAAGTGTGAGTTTTGATTTCTATAGGAATGTATTTTCAGTACAATTTTTCTTTCATAAAGTTTTTTATTTTATTTATTTATTTTTGGCTGTGTTGGGTCTTTGTTGCTGTGCACGGGCTTTTCTCTAGTTGCGGTGAGTGGGGGCTACTCTTCATTGCAGTGCACGGGCTTCTTATTGCAGTGGCTTCTCTTGTTGCAGAGCATGGGCTTTAGGCACGCAGGCTGCAGTAGTTGCAGCACTCAGTCTCAGTAGTTATAGCACATGGGGCTTAGTTGCTCTGCAGCATGTGAGATCTTCCCGGACCAGGGATCAAACCCGTGTCCCCTGCATTGGCAGGCGGATTCTCAACCATTGTGCCACCAGGGAAGCCCTTCAGTACAGTTTTATGTACTTCATTATCCCTCAATCAATAAACGTCACAATATATATTTAAACTCAGAAGCAAAATAGAGCTATTAAAAGAACATTTTTAATTCATTCAACAAAATCTTGTTTTCCATTAAAGCTAGTAATCGACAGTTAAACAAACAAACAAACAAACAAAAACCAGACCTAGCAGTTAGGAAACATGGATACACTTTTATTCCATGACTTAGAGAGTACACATCGATGTCTGATGAGTTCTGCTCCTACTGCATGATTCCTTTGTCTGGCATACAGCTCAGTGTCTGCGTTTGTAATCTTCAGTCTGATGCAGCCTAGGAGATGAAGGAGAGACAGATCTACAGGAGAGACTGCACCATCAGGAACTGTTTCACCAACCATTTCCATCACCAAATGGAGTCATTTTTGTAGTGCTTTTTTTCACAGGTACATAAAAATCAACTGCTTTTTATTAAAATATGCTCCATCCAAAAATACCATTACAAAGTACTAAAGTGTTAAAAATTCTCTCTCTTAATGGAGTCAATAAGAATTAAATTTACAATTCCTGTAATTATACTCTGCTTTTTTCACTGCCAACATGAGAACTGCATTACGTTTTTGGTCGTGGGGATATGATACTACCCCTACTGTTTTATATGATTTGTATCATTTTGTGAGACTCAGTTTTGTTCATAATCTTTTTCTTCCTTGCTGCCATAAATCATTTGTATGAAACAGTCTAAGAAAACATCATTGTAGGTTTGAAAATCTCAGATGCTGGTTTATCCCAAATATAGTTATGATTGAACCTTTTTATGTTGTTTTCATTGTCGTTCTTAATGTTGGCTTTTAAGGGCAGCAAACCAGCTAGAAGGCTGGATCATTTTCCAACTAGAGAATTATGAATAAAGTTGTTCATGTGAGGGTCGTTGATATAGAAGGGAAAGCATGGGAAGTATGTATAACAAATGCATAATATAGTAACGTCCTATCGGACATTACTGTTCTTCTGGCTTCTTAAAATCCCAAAGCCTCTAAGTGAAATTAGAAATGCAAAAACATGTATTACTCTTTAGTTTACATACGGAGAATAATAATAGCATCCACCTCATGGAGGTGTCATGAATACACAGTAGTGCCATGGAAGCGTTTGATAAATACAATAGTGAATTAACCAGAAACACATTCCTGAAAAGCTTCTTCATGTGACGTTCCTGAAGCAAAAAGCTTTATCCTTATATTGTCCTTGCCATTTTCAAAATATCTGCAAGGACTCTTCAGACTATGTCCCTTTCTAGCTGTTCTTTAGGGCATCATCTAGCCGCCCCAGGCTGAGTGATGTGACCCTCCTGCTCTCTTTCCTTGTGTCTGTTTCTCTTCCTGCCTGTTGCATCCAGGAATATCTGTCCTTAGCTGGCTCCTGAAGGTGCTATACTCATTAAATAGTTCTCCCTAAATTAGACCTAGATCTTTCAACTATCAATGGTGTCTGTAGCTGTCACTGTGGAATGTGCAGTTGCTATGTTAAAATCCAAATAAAGACAACAATATTGTGTGTAGAATATGATCACAGGTATGAAAAAATTGTGTGTATGTGTATATATTTATATGAAGAAACAATTCAGCAAATATTAAATAGTGGTTTATTGGATTTTAGGTCATTTTATTTCTGTTCTCGACTTTTTATAAAACTTCTACAATGAGATCGAAAGATTGTAATATGAATGACTGCAGAGAGGATTTGCTTTTTCAAATCTCATCTCATGCCCCCCCGCCCCACTTACAAAAGAAAAGTTTTAGGTGTGTGGGGTTTTTTTCTTCCATGTCTTTACTTCCATAAATACAGAGAATAGAATCATTTTATAAGCAAATAATCAAGTTTAATGTTTTGATGATAATATGTTTATATTTCTAAATTGCAATATTCGATCTGAAAAAATCACTTTAAAGCAATGCATGAATTTCATTTTCCCAGCTTCCATAAAGTGTTTTTCCAAGTTATCATTTTCTAACATTTTTGCTTATGTTTTATATCTTTAGGTTCCCACAGCTTAGAACACCAAATTCTTTCCTACTTCTGATGCTCCTTGAAGGTAAAAGCCCTGATCGTTCTGCCCAAGCCAGAATTCGACACTTTTCTATCCTTTTCTCCTCATATGTCTTAAACCAATGATTGAGGAGTTTTCTGTGTTCCTATAGTATCTTTCACTTCCGCATGATCTTCTGTCCTGATCTTTATTAAATCACTGTCAACACTTTTATTAATTTAGAGCCCAATTATCAATTTCTCATATGGGTGATTGTAGCATGGTCTTTGTTGACTTCCTGTCTGTGCCCAGGTGTATAAGTGAATTTCCAACAACCAAGATCAAAGTGCATGCAGTCGTTAGTCCTCAGTGACATTTGATCTGAGCTCAGTCAGGTTACGTGATGATACAAGGACACTCAAGGCAGAGCTGCTCTTTGGAATGGCAGCAACCTGGATTCTTCTTCCAGACTTGCAGCCTAGGGAAGCCCAGAGTGGCCCACCATCTGTGGAGTCTGTCCAAGCCCCATGTCAGCTTCCTAGTACCATGGCGCAAATACTCCTTTTCTCCTTTGCCCAGTGTCTTCCTCACTGATCACACCAGAGGTTCTCCTTTCTTGTCTAGGGGGACTTTAAATCTTCAGTTCATTATCTGTCCCAAAGTGACTCAGCCTGAGTGCCTCAGTGCCCCTTCCTTTTCGAGATCTCCCTGGCAATTCCTTCATTTGCCTCCTGGAATTATTTTTGAAAAATCTTTCTGAGAAATTTTAAGCTTTTGACCCAAATAGCAACAACAACACTTCCAGCGTAAAAATTAAAAAAAAAAACAAAAACAAAAACCAGGGGTATACTCCCACAGCCTTAAGCAATTGTACTAATTATCTTAGAGGAGTTCTCAGAATGTGACAAGGACCGAATGGTAATTGTAATGTTCATTCTCTGATACAATCCGGCTATAAATACTGTCTTCTAAATCAGAGGAAGCACCATGCTTTTAAATAGTTTCTTTTTCTTTTTTTTGTGGTACGCGAGCCTCTCACTGTTGTGGCCTCTCCCGTTGCGGAGCAACAGGCTCCAGATGCGCAGGCTCAGCGTCCATGGCTCACGGGCCTAGCCGCTCCACGGCATGTGGGATCTTCCCGGACCGGGGCACGAACCCGTGTCCCCTGCATCGGCAGGCGGACTCTCAACCACTGCGCCACCAGGGAAGCCCTAAATAGTTTCTTGAAATAATTTTGTCACTTTTCATATCCAGTGTTTAATTCTTCTAGAATGTTTGTTCCTGTGGACTAAACAAGAATTCATAGGAATCAAAAAGTAGGAAGATTCATGGACAGTATTAATCCTGTTACTTTCACAGTCTGGGCTAGTAGCTTAGTTGACACGTGCTTTTCTTTATCCTGATGTAAGGTCACTGTCATTGGCTGTGATGAATTATTCCACCTCTGTGGGCAGTTGGCTGGTGCCAAGTGGAGTGATGCTGCCTGATTTCATTAGTTTATCACTTTTCCCAAAATGGAGAGTTTGCCACCTGCATGGATTGCCTAAGGTCGCACAAAGCCCATCTGTGTGCTGCCAGCACCAGCAGGTAAAGGTCAGATGATCCACTGTGGCTCTTCAAGCCAAGCTTATTCAGAATTGGTTCTCCTGGGACTTCCCTGGTGGCACACTGGTTAAGAATCCGCCTGCCAGGGGACACGGGTTCGGGCCCTGGTCCAGGAAGATCCCACATGCCTCAGAGCATCTAAGGCCATGTGCGCTCTGGAGCTCGTGAGCCATAACTGACGAAGCCCACGCACCGCAATGAAGAGTAGCCCCCGCTCGCCGCAACTAGAGAAAACCCGCGCGCAGCAACAAAGACCGAACGCAGCCAAAAATGAAGGGAGGAAGGAAGGAAGGAAGGAAGGGAGTGGTTCTCCTGAAAACTCATTCAGCAGTATAATGAGACTTGACTAACTTGCCCCAAGTGGAAATCGTCTTTCAGCTTTAGCTTCAGTCGTTTGACTAAAGAATTTATTGCAGTAAAAACAGAAGTGTTGACTGACTAGTGTTATATTTTTGCAGTTTATATGGACAGTTTGGCATGGGGAGACAGGCTACCTTTTGGTGGACAGAGGAGGGGATTGAGGTGGGAGAGGAGAGCATCCTCATTCTTGTAGTGTGTCCCTCCCCTACCTAGCAACCTCTTGTTTCTCAAGTGGAACCAGAGGGGGGCAAGTCAAGGAGAATGCAGAAACCTACCACAGTGGTGTGATAAGGAAGCAGAGAGATGGCAGTATGGACACCCTCCCAGTGGAGCATAAGGACTTGGTGGGAGTGGGAGAGTGATGGTGTTGATGCAGAGGAGCCTGGAAGGCATGCCATATGTTAGTAACCTCTTCACTAAGGAACTCTGCAATCATGGAACTTCGGTGATGGAAGGAATGTTGGAGACAGAGCCTTCCATACTATTTAGTCTACAACCAATGAAACTGAAGCCCAAAGAAATCCCCTTGAGATCTCATGTCTAGAGAGTGACAAAGCTAGGAATAAACAACTCATCTAGTGTCAAACATCCCATACATCTGTGGAATACTGATGTTGCCAGATCTTTTTTCTTGGTGATCAGAGTAACACTGCTACATTTCCTTGAAATTCTCTGCATTAATAACTAATATTTTAGCTTTGTTTTCAACATTTATGAATTAGGGCATTCATAGTGTTTTAAATGCAAATGGACTTACAAGGCAATCAGAATTTGCCAAGATGTTTTATCAATAAACCAGGTTATTCTAAGTAAACAATTGATAGCACACCTAGGATTACAACATATATTAATAATAGTGATCCACATTGACTTTCAGCTCTTTCACTATATAGGGAGAAGGTAAATCGGAACAGGTGAGCATGTGTTGCAGAGTATGATACTTTCCAGCAGTGTTTTTGCAGATTACCATCAATTTCCTTTCCCCACATGTAAGCTTAAAATGAAGAATTGTGCCTTTTCTTTTAATGAAAGTGAAATTTTATTCGCTAGATTACCCTGGGTAAAACACTTTGCTAAAGTGATTCTTTAGTTAAATGTCCATGAAGTAGGAGTGCCGTGGTGCTTCTGTGTTTCAGGTGTGTCATTAGGTGGGTCTGCAGTAATGAAGAGCCTGCCAATCTCCTTTCTTTCATGCACAGATAGGAGGAGGGAAAGTGATGACTAGAAACCCAAGTCTGGCTTTCCACACATCCTGTACTTTACTGTCTCTGACTAAGAGAGAGCATACAGTTTTCTTTCAAACTCACACATCTTAGAATGAAAGGGGATACTGTTAATAATTACTCAGGAGCAACAGGTATAAAAAAAAGACTGTCCTGGGAACACAGGAAATGTGTTCATCCTATCTTTGAGCCTCAGACAAGAGCATCAAACCCTCCCATTGTACAGGTAGGTAGACAGGTTTAGAGAGGAGAAGTAATTTGCCCAAGGTCGTATTTTGAAAATGAAACTTCCAGGAATCCAGCTCGGGACTCTGTGAGTCCAGAGCAGTTGCAGTTTCATCTGTGCTTTCTTTCCCTGCGGTTCAGCAATTCCCAGATTATTTACACAAACATGCCGTTTTGTGGCCGTGATTGCAGGAGTAAGAGTTGCATGCTTGAGGAAAATGGAACTCTAGCTATTTCCATGTGCTGTTGATTCACCACGTGGGTGTTCAGTGTGTGAAATGCCTTTGAAGGACCTCAGACCTCAGACAGGAACCCCCTCATGGACGCTCATATGCCCTCTCCCATGGGGAGCAGTACGGGCCCCTGCTGATACTCCTAGCAGAAGAGATTATGTGCCCCTGATGGAAGTTCATTGCTTTTATTCTTGACTCATCATCCATGTGGTTTCCTGAATTAGAAACCTCCACTCTGCCCCTTCCCACCCCAACCTGCCCATTTTACACCAGCCTTGCTCCTTGGTGACCTTCACCTCTTCCAGGGCCTCATTACCTTTTGCCTAGATACCTTGAGGGACTTCCTATAAATATCTCTGCTATGTTTTTTCCTTCTTACATTGCTACCAGGGTCACTTTCCTGCAAAACAAACCTGAAAACCTAATCATAGCATGACTTGGGCAGTTCCTGTGGTACCCTCTGTTGTTGATAGATAACATTCATTCTTCCCAGAATAATATACAATCTCTTCCTTGCAGGGGAGGGGGGTTTCAATCTCCCTTGCAAGAGAGAAAGAGAGCAAGACAGAGAGAGAGAGAGAAAAGAGGGAGGGAGGAAGAAAGAAAAGAATATGACTGTCTCAGGGACACACCATACAACATTGCTTATTGTAAAAGTCACCTAGTTGCTTGAATCTGGACTGCGTGCTGCTTTCTATAGCCCTGAGTCCAAGCATGTTGTTGAGACTGCTTGGAAGAAGAGGCTCCTTTTTTCTCATTTGCATGAAAAGTCCTCTATTTGCCAAGTCATGTGCCCACTGGGCTTTAGCCATCTGGGATCAGCATCTTTTAAAAATGTGTCCAGCTGCTCTATTTAGGCAGCCTGTGACCCTGACTGTTTCCTGACAGACAGTAAAATCTCAAGGGTGGGGACTATGTCTTCATGGTGCTTCCCCAACTTTAATGTGAGTGTGGATCACCTGGGGGTCTTGTTAAAAGGCAGGTTCTGATTCATTGGTTCTGGGTGCTGATCCACACTTTGAATAGCAGGGCCCTAAAATCTAGTAGTGTTCATAGCATGTAGTAGGGGCTCCATAAATAAACACTGACTAGGTGGGTGAATGGAAGGAAAGGGGAGAGAGAGGGATGGAGGGATGAAGCCATATTTCATATTTAGCAGAAACCTAAAGATCCATGTTTCTAATGTGTTTAGAGAGAAGATGGAAAGTCAAGGTAAAATGACGGAGAAGAATATGGTGAATTTCTTTTTCTTAGGTAGTTTTTCACAATTGAAGACCAGACTATAGATTCATTAGAGGGGTCCTCTGTAATTTCTCTGCGAGCTTGCCTGTAGCTCTAATCATAAAGCTTGGACATAGACATCTATAGGTACAGGGGGTACATCACTTGTTAAACATCTACTGTAAAATATTTGTGTGCTGTGACATTTATGTGATTTTTGAGGAATTTAGGGTAGTAATCCTGTTGAACAGACTTGAAACCATTCATTCCAATATTTATTTTTGTTTTCCTCAAAAAAATAACAAAAAGTCCATACTGTGTCATTGGTGAGGGACAAGCAATAAGGGTAAACACACTTTGTTTTGTTGGGCCACATATGTCTCCAGATTGCTTATCACATTTTAGAATTGGGGAAAGCTGCTGAGAAGGATGAGGCAGTGGGCTGAAAGCAAGAGACTGGCCCTGACACTTGTGGCTGAGTGACCCTGGATAAGTCTCTCTAGGCCTCAGTGCCCTTCACTGCACACTCTGTAGATCCAGCGTGTATTTATTGTGTGCTTGCTGTGTGTTAAGGCCCTTTACCCGAGACTGTATGAGTATGTCAAATTAGGTGACTCCAAGGTCCTTCAATTTGTTGCTATTTTTGTTGTTTCCCCCTCTCTATATAACTAATAGACCGTATTTTTTTCTTGAAGTTGCAATAGATCTTTTTTTCAGATTTTAAGATAAGATTTGTGCAAAACGAAAGACGGGTCTAATCTAAGCAGAACTATTGCTTTGTGTGGCTCTTTAGTTCTTAATGGTGAATGTCGTTCCACACATGGGCTTTTTTTGGAAGCCTTTTCTGAAAAGAAAAAACAAAAGAAGAAGTAGAATACATTTTTGTTCTCTAACAGCCAGTGGCAAGTAGCACAAAAGCAGCACTCAGCTTTCTGACAACATTGTCTTGAAGAATGTACTTGTGTCAGTTTTCAAAGGGAGGCGTTCAGACAGTTGCATGGTTGTGGATACAACCACAGTGTTTGTAGTCAGTGTTTGCTCCTAGGCTGAGGGTGGTGCTGCTTGTTCTACTTCCAAAACTGAAGAGTGTTTTCCGGGGAAACTGATAAATGTTTTGTCCTACCTACATATTTAATAATAAAAGGAAAAGAGATCATTGCCAGCCAGGTGTAAGTTTTTAAAGTATCGTGTGCTTTCCCTTCACGTCCTATGTAAATGTGCTTTCATACCAACACATATTAGAAGCAGTGTAGAACGTGAGCAAATTACCGCGTAGGGAGCGCATTTCTGGTGTCTGTTTGCTCTCGCTTCAGTGGTCAAGAAAGGTGATGTTGACTGACCCCATGGCAATATTTCTGTGGTGTTTGATGCTATCCCATCTTTAGATTTCATGTACTTGGAACACATAAATATTCTGGGTCCGTCCTACTGGCCTCTTCTTGAATTGGTAGGTGTGACCCCCTCATCCCCATTACATGCAGAAAAAAAGGTTAGTTAAAGGCTCAATAGCAAAGAGAGCCATTAACTAAAAACATTTCCGTCAGATATTTATAAGGATAAAAGATTAATTTTATAGAGTTGCTACTGTGTTAAAAATAAAATTACAATAATTTGAAAGTTATTTCTGTTGAGCCCCAAATAGGGAGACTGTTTTAGAAAAAGAGTAGGTTTTAAATTCACCATTTTCAATCTAATGAATATGCTGATTTTTTCCAAATAAATCTATTAGGGCATGTTAACTGCTGCTCTCTTTCTTTTTATCAAGTTATCAAGTGCCAACACACACATATTCACACATAAAAATTCATACACAGACATAATCAGCGCTCGGAAATAGTTTGTAACACAGTGATGACAAAAATTAATATAAAGAAATATAAGATAAATAGTTCTAAGAGCATTGGAAGAAAAGCATAGAATGGATTAAATAATAAAGAACTGAGTAAAGTCACATGACAAAATAAAATTTGCTGGATGGCTTATAAATGATGTGCCCTGGTGGCAAGACAGTGTCTCAGAGGGCTGAAATAGCTACTCTAAGCCAACCTCATCCTACACAGTTCAACTTACATCTCATATCTTTCTTCCATATTCTTTGCCCCTGAATCTTCTTCCTGAGAACACCCTACTAAGAATGAACAAACAGTAATAATCCTCATAATTGTGTGTGTAAAATAGGGGAAACAATGTTTGTGTCTTGCAAATTTGTCAGTGCTTCAGTTAGCTAGAAAGTTATTTCTGCGAGAATATCAAAAACATGCGTGTTGAACTTTTCCTCTTCAAAAATGCAGCTCTTTATATTTGGCTCTAAGTGTGATTTCTGTCTCCTTATTCTTTTTTTTTTTTTAATATTTATTTATTTGGTTGCACCAGGTCTAAGTTGCGGCAGGCAGGCTCCTTAGTTGCGGCTCCAGGGCTCCTTTAGTTGCAGCTTGCCGGCTCCTTAGCTGCAGCATGTGGGCTCCTTAGTTGTGGCACGTGGGCTCCTTATTTGTGGCATGCGAATTCTCAGTTGCAGCATGTGAACTCCCAGCTGCAGCATGCATGTGGGATCCAGTTTCCTGACCAGGGCTCAAACCCAGGCCCCCTGCATTGGGAGTGCAGAGTCTTATCCACTGCGCCATCAGGGAAGTCCCTGTCTCCTTAGTCTTAAGTCACCTCACATTTTCCCCTCAATGTCACTAAAAATTCTAGCAGAGAAAATGCTTGTTAAAAGATAAATGGATTGAGTATCAGTCGTGTTGCATGTTTCTTCTTTTTCACTTCATCTCTAGAGAAAAAAAAGGGAATAAAGGTTAGAAATGAAATGCTGAGCTGCAAATAATAAAATTTCAATATAGAGGTAGTGATGAACTCCAGTAAATACCTAATTTAAGAAAAGAATAACGGGATCAAAATTTTGCCTCTTCGTTGCCATTTTGATCCCAAAGCTGTACATGACTGTGATAGTCACTTGGGAACAGGTTTGTTTGCCTTTGAATCTTCTGTTGAATCAATGGTGGAAAAACCAAAAGCAAAAGAGATGTGATCCCAGAGAGCTGCTCTTGTAAGGGTGGTACTGTCTTAGGTTTCCTTGGGTAGCAAGCCTGAATTTTATATTTTATGAATCTATCTTATGATTGTGGAAGCTGGTCCCAGGAATGTCATCCCTCTCACTCTATAGTTAATAAAATGGGCACAATTAATTTGAGCACTTAAGCTGACTATATGCTCCCAGCTCTCAAGGTGCCTCCCTCACATACTTTTCTGATATACTTCATATTGGCCATTATGATAATACCTTGGATTTAGGTTTTGAAAATGCCTTTTTATATACTTGTTTTCTCATTGTTCTTTGGCAAATGCTATTCTAATTAATAATCACATTTTGAGGTTGCGTGAGAACCGATTTCACGTCTGCTCCCCATATAGTTTTCTTATCAATACAGAGTCCCTAACACATTACAGATTGTTGATAAGTATGTGAGTATTGATTTCCTGCTG
>NW_006787415.1:1613612-1617303 GCF_000442215.2 Lipotes vexillifer
TCTGCTGGGCTCATCAACCTTACCTGAGGAAGAAAGACCAATGGTTACTGGTTGTATAGGTTTAGTAACAAATGCTATGTCTTAGACTGTAACATTAGATAATCTTGCTGCTCTGTTTCCAAATGCTTATGTAACATGTTGGGCTTGTGTTTATAGTCATTAAGTTACCAACTCTGAGGCAGTGAAGATGTAATTGTGCTTGTGGCATAAAGTAGAATTTCCTAGTAAGAATAGTGTCCAATTTTTTCTTTTTCATTTTTTTCCTGTAGTGATAAGATTGGCCTGTAATTTTGTTACGGAGGAGAGAGTGAGAGAACGAGGGAGCAGGAGAGAGAGAGAGGAACAGAGAGACTCTGCTCTATCAGTAAACTGAGTGCATGTTGATCTTATGAATTTATGGTCTTATGTTTTTGCCCTGGTTAGCCAGAACTTGAATGGACAGGTCATTCACATTTCATTTCTTAGCTTTTTTTGTCATATAATTTAATAGTAGCGTGACCTAATGATAGATCACATGAACCAGGACATTTTGAGAACAAAAAGGGCACTTCTATAATTGTCTAGGAATGAAAAGTACCGGCGGGAACTGTAGAGTCACCTTGTCATTATTGTCTTTTTCCTTTAAGCCGTGACTTCATTTGCGAGCCACCCCTGTCTGACTTCCAAAAGAGGCAATAAAGGGCTTTGCTGTGTTTTTTTTTGTTTGTTTGTTTTTTTGCGGTACGCAAGCCTCTCACTGTTGTGGCCTCTCCCGTTGCAGAGCACAGGCTCCGGACGCGCAGGCTCAGCGGCCATGGCTCACGGGCCTAGCCGCTCCGCGGCATGTGGGATCTTCCCGGACCGGGGTACGAACCCGTGTCCCCTGCATCGGCAGGCGGACTCTCAACCACTGCGCCACCAA
This sequence comes from Lipotes vexillifer, assembly GCF_000442215.2. NCBI lineage: Eukaryota > Metazoa > Chordata > Mammalia > Artiodactyla > Lipotidae > Lipotes > Lipotes vexillifer. Next base: position 1,614,514 of record NW_006787415.1, read on the forward strand.
GGAAGCCCTTCACTGTGGTTTTGTTGCTCGTGGCCTGTGTGGCTCTGCTAGTGCTTTCTGGCTTTGTACCGTTGCAGCGTCTCTCCAAGAGACAAGAAAGATGTTGGCATCTCCCAGCAAAGGCTGTATCTATTTTTCTGTGATACAAATGCAGACACTATCAGGGAATCTAATCCGAATCAAGCAGCAACTTTGTTCTCCACGTATGTATTATCGCCATACTGTGATAGACATAAATGCTGTAGCATCAATCACAGTAAGTCATGCCACATGCTTCTCTCTAGCCAATCCTCATGGACTTAGCCTTTTTAAAAATCTCACCCTGTGGGTAATTACACTAATAATGTTTTTAAAATCAGCCCCTATTTTATGCCATACGCTCTGCCACTTTCCTCCATTATATCTAATCATTAAAACAACCCTATAAGCTAAGTGTCATCTCCACATGTGAAATCTGAAGGAAAAGAAGAGCAGAGAGATTAAGAAACTTGCCTTCTCAATAAACTGTAGATTCTGGGTTCCATCTTAGATCTGTCTGCCTCTAAGCCCATGTTCTTTCTGCTAAACTCTGATATCTCTTTAATTAATAATTACCATCAACTAGAATATAATAATATCTCATTCTTAGTTATTACCTCATAGAAGTCATTTTCTATAAATCTATGAATAAACGTATTTTGTTTTATTTTCATGTTACTTATGACCATTGTTGCGTCATAAATTAATCAAAATTAATAAGTACTCAAGTTTAGGTAAATATTTGAAAAATCACTGATCCTGAAATTATTAACATAGCAGCAGTTGGTTAAGGATTAACCTGTTTCTTGTGCTTTTTCTCCACAAAGATGAACTAACAAACAAGGTTTTGTTCTCTTCTAAAGATTATTTCAGAGCATAGGATGCTTTATTATGATTATACACTATTAGTGTTCTCAATTCTATAAATATGTGCTTTGAAATATAGCAGTGAGGTACAATTTCACCATCTTATCAACCGAGAAAGGAAGCAAGTACCTAAATTATCATCACCACACTGACAATTTTCAACTTTAAATTATTCACAAAGTTTGAAAGAAGTCTATCCCAACTTTATCTTTATGGAGAATTTAATACAAAAAGTAATGTTTTTACCTAGTTCCAAGGAAATGTTTCCAGTTCTAATAACAATGAACACATACTGAGGAATGAGCATAGGAAAATCCCAGAGTAAAAAAAACAAAACAAAACAAAAAAACAAGTCTCTTTCAACAATTCTGCTCTCAGAGGTGAGCAAGATTAAAATATATTTCCCTGACAACCTTTATTTCTCATTAAAGGTAGGTCACAGGCATGTGTGTGTTGATGAAACTGTAAGATAATCTTTTTTTCCCTTTTTCAACACCTCTGTCTAGAGAATGCTCAAGCAAAGTTATGGCTATTCTAGTTGGTCAGTTCTCTAGGGAAATGCACACAGGCAAACACTTATCTGCTCACTTCTAGTGATGCACATCTTAACTGGGGTGGACACCGGAAGTCCCCTGTACCAAGTTTCCTTAAGATATTCAGGGCCAATTATGTGGACGGTCTGTAATTGTTTGTTATATTGTTCTCTGCCAATGAATGCCTAAAATATAACATTAATAAAAGATAACATCACTTTAGCTCGCATCTTCCCTTGACTGAAGGGCCATGTAAGGTTGGTTGGATCAAGGTTTGACCAACTTGAAATGTGGGATCTCTCCAAAGGATTGCTTAAACAGGGCTTCCAAGCTCTGTACTCACTGTGTGCTGCTAGCTGCACATAGTTAAGGATCTGGAGCTTTTAGGTGAGCAGTGGGATTGCTGGCTTTGTTGGCAATATTCCCTTGTTTACACGGCACCAGTTAATTTATAACATACAAGAATTTCATTGCCCTGTTTATCTTTGTAAGTCTCAAAAGAGAATGATAACCTTCCCTTTTCTCTTATGTGGTTATACGTGTGCTGTTTACAACACTAAAAAAATGTTTAGGACTTTATCCTTTAGAGATGCAATGATGTAAATACACATAGAAGTTAAGAAAAATGAGTATTTAAATAATTAATTTTAAAATTTGCCATAAAAGCATATTGTAATAGAAAGAGCATGTACAAGCTGTCAGAAGCTCTAACTCTGGAGCTATCCCTGCATCTTGCTAGTTGTGTGTGCCTGCGGGAAAGCTGTAGACATGAAGCCTCATTTTCCTTATTAGTGAAGTGCAGATGCTGCCACATTGCCTAATCTCCGTGTCCAAGAGGACCAAATGAAGGAAAACACCTGAAAGTCCTTCCGAAACCATAAAGTGCTATACACATATAAGCTGGTATTACTAAAAATATTACATTTAACATACTTTTCTTCTGACTCTTCAGTAAAACAAAGTTGGCTTTTGGTAGAAAAAATACTGTCACAATGATGTGAAAATTAAATTTCCCAAATTTCTGCCCCAGGGTAATTTTATAACCAACTAGTGAGGAATCTGGTTATCTTAACTATAATCTAACTTTTATAAAATTTATTTTTCTATTAGGTTGAGTTTATAGACAAACAGTCTAATACATTGTCACCTACATGATTTTAGTTTTTAAGTTTCCTACTTTCAATATATATCTCTCCTTAAGTTTTCTTTCTCTCTCGCTCTTTCTTTTTTGTTATTATTACAGAAGGAGTCAAGAAGGGGCATATCTTACACTCCCATAGTCATTTCTAATAAAGATTTTCTGAGTGAATTATACCCAGTAAGGGGGCTTAGAAAATATTAACTGTAATTTTTATGATGTCTTTAGGGAAAG
>NW_006787415.1:1617313-1619302 GCF_000442215.2 Lipotes vexillifer
TGTATTAGGCTCTCCCAGGGTTTCCCAATCTTGGTGCTACTGTTGTTTGGGGCTAGAAAATTATTTGGGGTATGTGTTTATGTGTGTGTGTATTTGTGTAGATGTGTGAAGGGGGTCAACTTATACACTGTAGGATGGTTGGCAGCATCCTGGCTTCTACTGATTAGATGCAACCCTTTGTTGTTAAAATCATAAATGTTTGTATAATTTGGAAATTAAGCTCTTGTCAGTTGCATCATTTGCCTATGTTCTCTTCTAGGAGTTTTATGGTGTCATGTCTTATATTTAAGTCTTTAAGCCATTTTGAGTTTATTTTTTGCATGGTATGAGGGTGTGTTCTAATTTAATTGATTTACGTGTGCATAATAGCCAATATTTAAATGTATCTTTTTATTTATTACCATAATCACCCTATGAAGTAAGTACTATTACTATCCTAGTTAAAGAGACAAGGAGTCTGAGGCACAGAGAAGACGGGAAACCTGTTCACATTCCTACAGGTAATAACTGGTGAATCCAGGATTAAAACTCAGGCAGTAGCCTCCAGAGTCTGTATCATGAATCAGTGCAGGTTGTCACTCAAAAGCCCTGCAGAGCTGCCCATTGTCTACCCATTCAGCCTGACTGAATCCACTAGAACGTAAGCTCCACAAGGACAGAGGTGTTAGTCTGCTCGGTTCCCCCCAGAACCTGGAACAGTGTGTGTGTACCTGGGAGGCAAGCTCTTGTCCACCTGTGGACTTTGCACATGTTGCTCCCTTTACCTGGACCAACTGCCAAATTTTACCATGGACACTTCCTTCTTGTCTTTACCATGGACACTTCCATCTTGTCTTTACCATGGACACTTCCTTCTTGTCTTTAAGGTCTTAACTAAAGTGTGATCCCTACTCCTAAACCCCCAAAAGAGTCCCTCCCTAGCCACCCTATAGCAAATCCTGTCTGACTGTTCTTACCTCATCATTCAGTTAATTTCCTTCATGCAGTGTATCTCAGTTCAAGCTTCTTGTTAATTAATGTATTCTTCTCCCTTGTGACTTATCTGCCAGAATGTAAACTCCACAAGGGCATAGACATTTGTACTATTGTAAGCCCAGTATCTGCCACAGCGGCCATTCAAAAAATATTTGTTGAATGAATCAACTTTCCATTTTCAACTTTAAGCTCTCTTTAAGCTCAGAGACAACCTCAAACATGCATAGCTATTCCTGGTGTAGTCATAAATTCAGTAGACATTAAATAATTTATCATAGGGGACTTCCTAAGTGGTGCAATGGTTAAGAATCCGCCTGCCAATACAGGGGACAAGGGTTTGAGCCCTGGTCCGGGAAGATCCCACATGCCGCAGAGCAACTAAGCCCGTGCGCCACAGCTACTGAGCCTGCGCTCTAGAGCCCACAAGCCACAACGACTGAGCCCACGTGCCTAGAGCCCGTGCTCCACAACAAGAGAAGCCACCGCAGTGAGAAGCCCGTGCACCGCAACGAAGAGTAGCCCCCACTGGCCACAACTAGAGAAACCTGCGCTCAGCAACGAAGACCCAATGCAGCCAAAAATAAATAAATAAATAAATCATTTATCATAAAGCTAGTTCTATGCTGGGTACTGGAGATGCCACACAGAACATTTCTCTTTGTTCTAGACTGTGAGCTGTCCAAGTTCAGGACCATTTTTAACTTGCATTACAATAATGCATGATTATAATGTAATACGGTATGACGTGATTGTAGAATAACCCATTATTCTTAGAATTTAAGCCACAGTACCAAAATCCAAGTTGATCTAAGTTGCTAGACCATTTTATTTTCCAATGAGCCATATACATATACTTCCAAAAGGCAGGTCTCCTGTTAACTGACTTTGTTGGGGCTAAACTACAGTCTCCCCTACGTCTCTCAAGAGGAAGATGCCCTTTAATTTGATTTTGACCTTCCTCATAGGACAAGTAGCAACTTGCTTGGCTCACAGTATTGCTTACTGATTCCTGCT
>NW_006787415.1:1619312-1620485 GCF_000442215.2 Lipotes vexillifer
CTTTTTCTCAAATGCTGGCTTCTGCCTCAGCAAAAATCACGTCACAACTGAACTTTTCAAGAAGGCACCCTTTCTCCCATTTCTGCTGTTCCCCAGTCTTGTTCACAAGGATTTTTGTAACTCTGTATCTAATGAGATTTTGTTCGTGCAGCATTGGTCCCTAATTCTCCAAAGATCTGGTTTCACCCTCTTCAGGATCTCATAATCCCACTGTAATTAACTTTTCTTACCTTTACCCTCTTTTGTTGAATTCTTCAATAATATATCTTAAAAATTAAGCACGAAATGTGAGGGATCAATGCAGATATCAGTCATAAGATCCTTTTGCAGGAACTAATGCCACATCCAGTCTACCTCCACTTTGCAGCACGTGCTTCCACACGGGTGCATGCATGTGTGTGCAGGGGGTATGTAAACACATGTGTATCTCCCCATGCAAATATTGAAATAGCCAACACAGTAGATAAGGTTTACAGTGGGCTTAAGTCCACAATGAGAAAATAAACAAGAAAGGGAATAATTATTACGATGATGACGAATACATTGTCCTAGTTGTTTACACCAGCGTCAATAGGAAATTAAAGCAAACGAGCAAACAAAACTTCTGTTAGTCGAAGTTTTCATCCTTCTAGCATAACAGGTGGCAGCGTAGGTTCATGAATAAAGTGCTTCTAAAATATATTTATAGCTACTGATCATTTCTTTAGAAAAAGAATGGATAAATTGATGAAGGAGTAATGCTGTGACTTATCAAAGAGTTTTAAAGGATTGGACCTCCCCTCGCACCCTTGAAGTGAATTAGACATGTATTATGTGCACTCCTTTAGAAAGTGAATAGGCTTAGAGTATCAAGAATTGACTTGGTTAACACAAATAGTACAGTGGTTCTCAGCTGGGGGCATTTTTACCTTCCACTCCAGGAGACATTTAGCAACGTCTGGAGACATTTATGATTTTAACAACGAAGGGTTGCATCTAATCAGTAGAAGCCAGGATGCTGCCAACTATCCTACAGTGTATAAGTTGACCCCCTTCACACATCTACACAGATACACACACACATAAACACATACCCCAAATAATTTTCTAGCCCCAAACAACAGTAGCACCAAGATTGGGAAACCCTGGGAGAGCCTAATACAGTCCTCAGAATCTGACTCTGTAGTCTTTCCC
>NW_006787415.1:1620496-1637038 GCF_000442215.2 Lipotes vexillifer
CTTTCCCTAAAGACATCATAAAAATTACAGTTAATATTTTCTAAGCCCCCTTACTGGGTATAATTCACTCAGAAAATCTTTATTAGAAATGACTATGGGAGTGTAAGATATGCCCCTTCTTGACTCCTTCTGTAATATGGTTGGACATATTGGAGAGATGTTATTAGCACTGAGTCCTGGGATTTTTATGTAAAAGATTATGTAGTCATTTACCAATTTACCAAAAGTTCCTCTTGGTAGACATAAGAAGGACTCATAGTCTCAGCACTAGAGACTACGGGCAAGAGTCAGAAAGTTTTAATACTTTTGCTTCCATTAAATTCTCAGTCGTCTGTGAGATAATTGTGCAGATTACTTGCAATATATTTTTTCTTCGCCTAATCATTCTTGGAATTGACCTCTTGCTGTGTATAGACATGCATGATTATTGGCTGGCCTTGGGCACCATCTGGGACACATAATTTATACTTTCAGTTGTCAGGAATTTAGAATTAATGGAATGTTATGATTTTTACTATATCTCAAAAAGTAGGTTTCAGAAGAGGTTAAGCATAGAGAGAAGATTATAAGGTAAGGAAACAGTGAAAGGGTCTCTTATAATGAGCTGCCAACCTGACGGAGAGCAGCAGTAAAGAAAGATGGCTTAGGTTTGCTCCCAAACTGTACTCCCTTTACTTCAGTTACTTTCTCACACCCATTGCTTAATTCCAGTTCTTGATTTCCAGTTGTTTCATATAAACAATACTATATTATTAAGATTAATAACTATTATAAGTATTAGTGTTACCATATTAATAACATTTGAGCATTTACTCAAATGTTTTATTTATATTTTCCCACTATACTTTTAAAACAACCTGATGAGACATGTTCCCTTTGTTTCTGAAAGGGACAATGAAGCTTATAGAAGCTGTCTTGCTTTCCTGGCGTTGCAGAACTTGTAAGTGGCACATTTTCATTCAAACTCAGGTTTGTCCGATTCTGTCACAGGCAATGGTCCTAATCTCCAAATTATTACTATACTAGTGTTCATGGTGATTTACTTTAACATTTAAACAATTTAATTTGTTTTATTTTTTGTTTCCATTAGGAAAGTTATAAGTTTTATGTGAACTTTAGGAGGGGAGGCTTAGGAATCAAAATATTATATACCAGTTACATATTTTGGTAAGGTACAAAAAGGTTTAGGATCATTATTTTGACATTGGCAGGTAACAGTCAAGAATATGTAACATTTTCTGAATTGTATTAACATTCACCAACTGTAATATATAATTATGATTTTATGTGACATCCCAGTTACATATGCTGGAGACATTTACTCTCTTGAAGAGGACCTTCACCTGCTTGGAGGAGAAACTTAGCTGAGTTTAAAAATGCTGTTCCTAAAGATCATTGAATCATCTTGAAATCACTGACTGAGACCTGCAAGATGGTGGAGGAGTAAGACGTGGAGATCACCTTCGTCCCCACAAGTACATCAGAAATACATCTACATGTGGAACAACTCCACCAGAACAACTACTGAACGCCGGCAGAAGACCTCAGACTTCCCAAAATACATGAAACTCCCCACGTACCTGACCGTGTGGCTGACAGCATCTTGGTGTTCCGGCCGGGTGTCAGGCCTGTGCCGCTGAGGTGGGAGAGCCAAGTTCAGAACATTCGTCCACCAGAGACCCCCCAGCTCCACATAATATCAAACGGCAAAAGCCCTCCCAGAGATCTCCATCTCAACGCTAAGACCAGGGTCCACTCAATGACCAGCAAGCTAAGGTGCTGGACATCCTACGCGAAACAACTGGCAAGACAGGAACACAACCCCACCCATTAGCAGAGAGGCTGCCTAAAATCATAATAAGGTCAGACATCCCAAAACCCACCACTGGATGCGTTCCTGCCCACCAGAAAGAAAAGATCCAGCCTCATCCCCCAGAACATAGGCACCAGTCCCTTCAACCAGGAAGCCTACACAACCCACTAAACCAACCTTAACCACTGGGGGCAGACACCAAAAACAGCAAGACCTATGAACCTGCAGCCTGTGAAAAGGAGACCCCAAACACAGTAAGTTAAGCAAAATGAGAAGACAGAAACACACAGCAGATGAAGGAACAAGGTAAAAACCAACCAGACCAAACAAATGAGGAGGAAATAGGCAGTCTACCTGAAAAAGAATTCAGAGTAGTGATAGTAAAGATGGTCCAAAATCTTGGAAGTAGAATGGAGAAATTACAAAAAGGAATGAATAGCAGAAAGGAATGAATAGCAGAATAACTGAGGCAGAAGAACGGATAAGTGACCTGGAAGGTAAAATACTGGAAATAACTACCACAAAGCAGAATAAAGAAAAAAGAATGAAAAGAACTGAGGACAGTCTTAGAGACCTCTGGAACAACATTAACCACACCAATGTTTGAATTTTTGGGGTCCCAGACGAAGAGTAAAAGAAAGAGACTGAGAAAATATTTGAAGAGATCATAGTTGAAAACTTCCCAAATATGGGAAAGGAAATAGTCAAGTCCAGGAAGCGCAGAGAGTCTCATACAGGATAAATCCAAGGAGAGGGCTTCCCTGGTGGTGCAGTGGTAGAGAGTCCGCCTGCCGATGCAGGGAACATGGGTTTGTGCCCCAGTCGGGAAAGATCCCACATGCCGCGGAGCGGCTAGGCCCATGAGCCATGGCCGATGAGCCTGTGCGTCCAGAGCCTGTGCTCCGCAACGGGAGAGGCCACAATAGTGAGAGGCCCGCGTAACGCAAAAAAAAAAAAAAAATCCAAGGAGAAACATGCCAAGACACATATTAATCAAACTATCAAAAATTAAATACAAAGAAAACATATTAAAAGCAGCAAGGGAAAAACAACAAATGACACACAAGGGAATCCCCGTAAGGTTAACAGCTGCTCTTACAACAGAAACTCTGCAAGCCAGAAAGGAGTGGCAGGACATATTGAAAGTGATGAAAGGGAAAAGCCTACAGCCAAGATTACTCTACCCAGCAAGAATCTCATTCAGATTCGATGGAGAAATTAAAACCTTTACAGACAAGCAAAAGCTAAGAGCATTCAGCACCACCAAACCAGCTTTACAACAAATGCTAAAGGAACTTCTCTAGGCAAGAAACACAAAAGAAGGAAAAGACCTACAATAAAAAACTCAAAACAGTTAAGAAAATGGTAATAGGAACATACATATCGATAACTACCTTAAATATACATGGATTAAATGCTCCAACCAAAAGACATAGACTGGCTGAATGGATACAAAAACAAGACCCATATATATGCTGTCTACAAGAGACCCACTTCAGACCTAGGGACACGTACAGACTGGAAGGGGATGGAAAAACATATTCCATGCAAATGGAAATCAAAAGGATGCTGGAGTAGCCATTCTCATATCAGACAAAATAGACTTTAAAATAAAGACTATTGCAAGAGACAAGGACACTACATAATGATCAAGGGATCAATCCAAGAATAAGATATAACAATTGTAAATATTTATGCACCCAACAGAGGAGCACCTCAATACATAAAGCAAATGCTAACAGCCATAAAAGGGGAAATCGACAGTAGCACAGTTACAGGAGGGGACTTTTAACACCCCACTTTCACCAATGGACAGATCATCCAAAATGAAAATAAATAAGGAAACACAAGCTTTAAGTGATACATTAAACAAGATGGACTTAATTGATATTTATAGGACATTCCATCCAAAAACAACAGAATATACTTCTGAAGTGCTCATGGAACATTCCCCGGGATAGGTCGTATCTTGGGTCAAAAATCAAGTCTTGGTAAATTTAAGAAAATTGAAATCGCATCAAGTATCTTTTCTGACCACAACACTATGAGCCTAGATATCAATTACAGGAAAACGTCTGTAAAATAGACAAACACATGGAACTAAGCAATACACTACTAAATAACCAAGAGATCACTGAAGAATTCAAAAAGGAAATCAAAAAATACCTAGAAAGAAATGACAATGAACACATGACGCCCCAAAACCTATGTGATACAGCAAAAGCAGTTTTAAGAGGAAGTTTATAGCAGTACAATGCTACCTCAAGAAACATCTCAAATAAACAACCTAATCTTACACCTAAAGCAATTAGAGAAAGAAGAACAAAAAAACCCCAAAGTTAGCAGAAGGAAAGAAATCATAAAGATCAGATCAGAAATAAATGCAAAAGAAATGAAGGAAACATTACCAAAGATCAATAAAACTAAAAGCTAGTTCTTTGAGAAGATAAAGAAAATTGATAAACCATTAGCCAGACTCATCAAGAGAAAAAGGGAAAAGACTCAAATCAGTACAATTAGAAATGAAAAAGGAGAAGTAACAACTGACACTGCAGAAATACAAAAGATCATGAGAGATTACTCCAAGCAACTATATGCCAATAAAATGGACAACCTGGAGAAATGGACAAATTCTTAGAAAAGCACAACCTTCCGAGACTGAACCAGGAAGAAATAGAAAATATAAACAGACCAATCACAAGCACTGAAATTGAAAGTGTGATTAAAAATCTTCCAACAAACAAAAGCCCAGGACCAGATGGCTTCACAGGCAAATTCTATCAAACATTTAGAGAAGAGCTAACACCTATCCTTCTCAAACTCTTCCAAAATATAGCAGAGGGAGGAACACTCCCAAACTCATTCTACGAGGCCACCATCACCCTGATACCAAAACCAGACAACGATGTCACAAAGCAAGAAAACTACAGGCCAGTATCACTGGTGAACATAGATGCATAATTCTCAACAAAATACTAGGAAAACAGAATCCAACAGCACATTAAAAGGATCATACACCATGATCAAGTGAGGTTTATCCCAGGATTGCAAGGATTCTTCAATATATGCAAATCAATCAGTGTGATACACCATATTAACAAATTGAAGGAGAAAAACCATATGATCATCTCAATAGATGCAAAAAAAAAAAATTTCAACACCCGTTTATGATAAAAACCCTCCAGAAAGTAGGCATAGAGGGAACTTACCTCAACATAATAAAGGCCATATATGACGAACCTACAGCCAACATCTCAATGGTGAAAAACTGCAACCATTTCCTCCAAGATCAGGAACAAGACAAGGCTGTCCACTCTCACCACTATTATTCAGCATAGTTTTGGAAGTTTCAGCCACAGCAATCAGAGAAAAAGAAATGAAAGGAAATAAAATCGGAAAAGAAAAGTAAAGCTGTCACTGTTTGCAGATGACATGACACTATACATAGAGAATCCTAAAGATGCTACCAGAAAACTACTAGAGATAATCAATGAATTTGGTAAAGTAGCAGGATACAAAATTAATGCACAGAAATCTCTTGCATTCCTGTACAGTAATGATGAAAAATGTGAAAGAGAAATTAAGGAAACACTCCCATTTACCATTGCAAGAAAAAGAATAAAATACCTAGGAATAAACCTACCTAAGGAGAAAAAAGACCAGTATGCAGAAAACTATAAGACACTGATGAAAGAAATTAAAAATGATACAAACAAATGGAGACATACACCATGTTCTTGGATTGGAAGAATCAACATTGTGAAAATGACTATACTACCCAAAGCAGTCTACAGATTCAATGCAATTCCTATCAAACTACCAATGGCATTTTTCACAGAATTAGAACAAAAGAGTTCACAATTTGTATGGAAACACAAAAGACCCCAAACAGCCAAAGCAATCTTGAGAAAGAAAAATGGAGCAGGAGTATCAGGCTCCCGGACTTCACACAATGCTACAAAGCTACAGTAATCAAGACAGTATGGTACTGGCACAAAAACAGAAATATAGATCAATTGAACAGGATAGAAAGCCCAGAGATAAAGCCACGCACACATGGTCACCTTATTTTTGATAAAGAAGTCAAGAATATACAATGCAGAAAAGACAGCTTCTTCAATAAGTGGTGCTGGGCAAACTGGACAGCTACATGTAAAAGAATGAAATTAGAACACTTCCTAACACCATACACAAAAAACTCAAAGTGGATTAAAGACCTAAATGTAAGGCCAGACACTATCAAACTCTTAGAGGGAAACTTAGGCAGAGCACGCTATGACATAAATCACAGCAAGATCCTTTTTGACCCACCTCCTAGAGAAATGTAAATAAAAACAAAGGTAGGGGCTTCCCTGGTGGTGCAGTGGTTGAGAGTCTGCCTGCCGATGCAGGGAATATGGGTTCGTGACCCAGTTCAGGAAGACCCCACATGCCGCGGAGCGGCTGGGCCCGTGAGCCATGGCCGCTGAGCCTGCGCGTCCGGAGCCTGTGCTCCGCAACGGGAGAGGCCGCAACAGTGAGAGGCCCGCGTACCGCAAAAAAAAAAAAACAAAACAAAAACAAAAAAACCAAAGGTAAACAAATGGGCCCTAATGAAACTCAAAACCTTTTGCACAGCAAAGGAAACCATAAACAAGACAGAAAGACAACCCTCAGAATGGGGGAAAATATTTGCAAATGAAGCAACTGACAAAGGGTTAATCTCCAAAATATACAAGCAGCTCATGCAGCTCAATATCAAAAAAACAAATTACCCAATCCAAAAATGGTCAGAAGACCTAAATAAACATTTTTCCAAAGAAGATATACAGATTGCTGACAAACCCATGAAAGGATGCTCAACAACACTAATCATTAGAGAAATGCTACTCAGAACCACAATGTGGTATCATCTCACACCGGTCAGAATGGCCATCATCAAAAAATATACAAACAGTAAATGCTGGAGAGGGTGTGGAGAAAAAGGAACCCTCTTGCAGTGTTGTTGGGAATGTACATTGATACAGCCACCATGGAGAACAGTATGGAGGTTCCTTAAAAAACTGAAAGTCGAACTACCATATGACCCAGCAATCCCATTACTGGGCATATATCCCGAGAAACGCGTAATTCGAAAGGAGTCATGGGGGCTTCCCTGGTGGCTCAGTGGTTAAGAATCTGCCTGCCAATGCAGGAGACACAGGTTCGAGCCCTGGTCCGGGAAGGTCCCACATGCCGTGGAGCAGCTAAACCCGTGCACCACAACTACTGAGCCTGTGCTCTAGAGCCTGCAAGCCACAATTACTCAGCCCATGTGCCACAACTATTGGAGCCCGGGTGCCTAGAGTCTGTGCCTTTCAACAAGAGAAGCCACCGCAACAGAAGCCCATGCAGCGTAACGAAGAGTAGCCTTTGCTCGCCGCAACTACAGAAAGCACACACACAGCAATGAAGACCCAATGCAGCCCAAAATAATTAATTAGTTAATTAATTAATTACATTTAAAAACAAAAGCGTCATGTACCAGGATGTTCATTGCAGCACTCCTACAATAGCCAAGACAGGGAAGCAACCTAAGTGTCCATCGACAGATGAATGGATGAAGAAGACGTGGTACATATATACAATGTAATATTACTCATTTTGAAGTCATTAATTGCTGTTAATACTCCTCTACTGATTTTTTTAAGATCTTTTGATTGATGGTTTTAACTTAAAAAAACACCATATAATTCCATATTTTGCTTGCAACATTTGTCTTCACACAGTTAAAGTGTCATATGTCAGTGTTTTAATGGTAAGGGTAACTGTAGTATAGAGTTTCTTTAAAACAAAGTGAATAATTAAATTGCACAATCATCTCTGGTTTTATTTACTTAAGTGTTCTTTCACATTTTGTGGTTTTTTCTTTCCCCTGATGAGTATGTGGCATGTAGCTAAATATTCACAAGCTACAAAAGAATGAACAACGAAAAGTATGTTTCTGTCATCAGACCCTAAAGTCCATTCCCTGGAGTCACCCATTTGTAAATCTAATCTTTCCAGAAATATTCTTTGCATATAGATATAGGTGGGTATAAATATAGTCATAGATGCACACACTTTTACATTTATATGCATGTATGTACATACACTTGTATATATGTGGTCTCTTAGGCTGTAAATATGAATATATTATATAAATACTCTCCTGTACTTCAGTTTTCTTTCAGTAATATCTCTTAAAACATTGCACACTGACAAATAAGAGGTATTTCATCCCTTCTAAGGGCTGCAAAGTGAATTGCTGAATAGATGCTGAGATTTGTCTTCAGAAAATCAGACTAAGGAGCATTTTAGCTGTCTAGAATCAACTTTAAATTCCTTTTTCACATATTTTCATTTGTTTAACTTTGGAGCTCTCGCCAGTCATGTTCTTTCACGACTCTTCACACTTCCAAATTTGATTTTATTTGCTGTTTGTTGCCATGATTTTTCTCCACCTCCTCACGTCACAATGAATTGGTTTCCCTGCATGTCAAAACTGTCACTGAAATGCTGTTTTGAAAGCTCGCAGGCTTTGCAAGTACTTTTGAACTCATCACTCATTTCTCTGGAAATAGTGTTTCATGAGAGAAACCATGTCTTGATTATATATTTCCTAATAAAAGTAAGAGACAGAAGATTATGTTGCTGCCCTCATTAATCTTCAGACTCAGAAGAAATCAGAAAAATCCATTTTTATTTTGTTTATGTAATTGTTTAGAGGCCATATATTACCAATAGATCAAAATTAAGGACATTAATTTTTCTCTTGTTCTGAGAAACATTTATTGAAGGCCCTCCATTTCCTAAGCATTATGCCGTGTGTTAAGGATTCACTAAGAAAAGTTCTAGACCCCTGCCTTCCATAAAGCTAATGAAGGAGGCAAGAAAGTGGGTGAAAAATATTAGGACATGGTTTTGTATAATTGAGGTGTGCGTTGAATACTGCGGGAATCTGAAGAGGTATGTAGCCAGGTAGGGGTCAGAGGAAGGCTTCACTAATTAGACAATACTTGTTCTGAATCTTAATGGCTGAGGAGTTTAAGCCAGATAGAGAAAGGACTGGGGAAGGAGTGATGCAAGAGGTAGAGAGGAAAGGAAAGACTCAGGCAGACTTAGGAAAGACTCAGTACACTTCAGTCCAAAGCAAGAAATCGGATAATACATTTGGAAAGCTCTAAGTTTGGTATAACTGAAGTGTACTGCGCATGTGATGACTACAAAGAACCCCCCGCCCTCCAGGGACAATCAAGGATCCTCATGCCAAGGAGCTTTGAGCAGCTTAAGTTTTCAGGCAGGGAGTAACATGAACAGATTTTTAACTCTGGCAGCTGGATGGCAGATGAACTTGAGAAAGATGAGAGTGGGCCATTTCAGAAGCTACTGAAATAGTCCAGGCCAGAGCTGATGAGACACAGACCTAAGCATTGGCAGCGATGATGGGGGAAAAAAAAGTTTGAGATTTATCTAGAAATTAGACAGATCTTAATTCACTCCTGAGTCATTCAGTAAGAAGGTACTAGACCTACAGGCTAGTAGGTTCTGTCCTAAATACTGAGGATCGATGGAATGTATGAAGAAAAGAGGCAAATTATCAAAAAAGAGCACTAATATTTTCCATGCTGCATTTGGAAGTTTATACTAGTGCAATGAGGACAGAAAGAGAGAGTAATGATTTCTCTCTGGGGAACTGCCAGTCTCAACTCTGCTGGAGCCTTGCATGTGAACGGCATGGATAGGAGTCAGGGAACAGATCCCAGAGGCCTTATATGCCTCATTAAGAGTTTGGACTTTATCTGCTAGGCAAAGAAAGCAATTGATGAGTTTTAAGCCAGACATGCCCTTTAAAAAGTTTATTGTAAGAATCGTGTGGAAGACAAATTGGAGGTGGGCAAGACCTGAGGCAGGAAGAACAGCAAAAAGGCCAGTTTAATAATATGGAAGAGGTGAGAATTACTAAAGTAATGGCAGGAATTGAGGGCAGGACACAGATAAGACAGTTGTTATGAGTTAAAATCAGTAATAGTCATGAATTAGAGGGGTGAGTGGAACAACAGAATTGAGGATGGATCCCACATCGTGCAGTGATCAACTTGGTGAAGAGGGGCAGGAACCCCACAAAAGGGGCTGCATTCCTGGGAAATATGATATGTGAGGTTTTGGTTGTGTTGAGTTTTAGGAACCTGTGCAAACATCAAGTGGAGACGTCTAGTTGGTGGCTGAATATATGGGACTGAGGGTCGGCAGTGTTGTCTGGTGAAAGATGCAAAAAAGATCTGAGAATTATTGTATGTAGTTGGCCGTTGTAGCTATAAAGATGGATCACACTGTGCAGGAAGAGTGTGTAGATTGAGGCCACAATAAGTTGGTGAACCAGCTTCTAAGAAACTTCCCCATGATGGGCAAGGCCACTCGACCTCCCCCCAAAACGCCTCCAACTTCATGGCTTCAGCCTTGTAGATCTTTTTCTGTTTTTGATGCTCCAACCTTGTTCCCACTCAGGGCCATTGAACTAACAGATTTTTTTTTTTTTCTCTAGAAAATGTTTTGCTTAATGGCCACTTCCTCAGAGAAGACATCTCTGACCACCCTGTATTACCCACCCCCATTCACATCTCTGTCATCTCTGTCACCTTCCTCCTAGTTTATTATCTTCATGATTTTGACTGATCACTTATTTAGTATCCTATTGCCTCTCTTAATTCTCTCCATCTTAAATCACCATGAAATAGGATCTTGCCTATTGATTTTGCCATGTACTTCCAGCCACAGATTTGTGCCTGAGATGTGATAGCTTGAGAAATATTTGAACTATGTAAGAATGCCAAATTCCTTACACTAGATATGGTTTTATTTGTATATGTAAGATATGTAACTGTCAGCTTTATTCCTATTTCAACTAAATGTGCATTTGCAGAAAGACCATGACTTTTTTAAAGTTCCTATATCTTGTATATGTTTTTGTCTTAACAACATATATTACTACAGTATATAACTTCAAATGTTTTTATAGTTAGATTTTATAATCTAAGTGGAAATTTTAATTGTCTTTAGACTCAAGTCAGAATCTCATTATTTGCAACAAATGAACCACAAAACTTTTGACAGCTCTTTTCCAAAAGTGATTAAATTTTATTTGGAGTATGCTTTCTATTTTTGTGTTATTTTGTGTACCAAAATTTTTTTTAAAAAACACTTATTTAAAATATAAGATATAACACAAACATTTTTGGACTCATCATGCAACTCACGAACCAGATCATCATCAATAAATGAATCTTTCCATTTCTCCCCTATCCTAAACCCCCTGCCTCAGCATAGTATCTACCATACTGGGTTGGAGCTCATCATTTTCCTGCTTTAAAAACAAAATTCTTTCATGTGAGTATGTATGCATGCCTAAAAACTATATTAATTAATTTATACATTAAGTAGTTATTGAATCACATATCTATTGAGCTTTATAAAAGTGGTGCTACACTGTATAGAGCTCTATCTGGCTTGCTTTTATTGATTAATGTTACTTTTCTAATATTCATTCATGTTATTTTGCATTATTATAGTTCATTCATTTTTACTGCTATATAACATTCCATTGTGTTAGTATACATAAGTTAATTATCTAGACTTCTGTTAATGGACTATTTTTTTTGGTTTCAGTTTTGGTTTTAAGGTTTTTACTATTACTGTTTTGTTATCACAACAGTATTGACATGGATGTTCTTGATAGCCTCCCTAGTGCAAGAGTTGTCTAGAGTCAAACTGTCTTTGTTGAATGATCAGTTTCATTTTTCTTTCTTTTTGTTGTTTTATTTTCAGTACTTCAAGATTAAAAATATTCTTTTGTAACAGAGAGGATTAAATTAATTTTTAAGAAAACAAAAAAGATATAAAAAAACCCAAGCCTAATTTTTTAATTAGGTTTATCAGATATAAATTTACTCTGTCAAATTGTTATTAAAGTTTCAACTTATGTGCCTACCTTGTTGCAGACAGTAACAAAGTGTTTGAGGACCACACTTTGAGAAGCACTACCCTAGGGTATAATCTTAGAAGTAGACTTGCCCTAGGGTTATAAATTACCAAGTGATGCCAAAGTGTTTCAAAGTGATTGTCTCAGTTTACACTCCTAGCAACAGTGTACAGGTCCATCCATAGTCCAAATCAACACTGACACTTATCTTCTGGCTTTTTACTATTTGCCTGTTGGATAAATGGTTTTTCATTAATGTTAAACTGTATTTCCCTGATTACTTATGAGGTTAGGCATCTTTTCAAAATTTATCAGCCATTCATGGTCCTCTTGTGTGAAATGTCTGTGTCTTTTGCTTATTATTCTGTTGTTTGGGTTATACTTTTTGTGTATACTGTATGCTAAACTTGTGTCAACTGTATGTATTGCAGTTATCTTCTCCCAGTTTGTGGTTTTCCTTTTCACTTTTTAAAAAAAATTTATTTATTTATTATTGGCTGCATTGGGTCTTTGTTGCTGCACATGGGCTTTCTCTAGTTGCGGCAAGGGGGGCTGCTCTTCGTTGCAGTGTGCAGGCTTCTCATTGTGGTGGTTTCTCTTGTTGCGGGCCCTAGAGTGCGCGGGCTTCAGTAGTTGTGGCACATGGACTCAGTAGTTGTGGCTCGTGGGGGTCTAGAGCACAGGCTCAGTAGTTGTGGTGCACGGGCTTAGTTGCTCCATGGCCTGTGGGATCTTCCCGGACCAGGGCTCGAACCCATGTCTCCTTCATTGGCAGGCGGATTCTTAACCACTGCGCCACCAGGGAAGTCTGCCTTTTCACTTTTAAAGGCAAGTTTTACTGCATCAAAAGACACTCATTATCATACTTTCAGCAAGTCCTCACTTTCTGTGAGAAAACATAAGATATAGTTGATATTGTAGCTATGTGATGGAAATTTCAGGCATATTTTTAAAATATTCAGGTAAGCACAATAGTATTTTTTTCTGTTTAACAAATGAGGAAGTGTGGGCTCAGAGACAGAAAGAAGACAGAACTCAACTAATCTTTGAGATAGATAGATAGATGAATTCCTATTAATTCCTTTGTTCAGTTGCACAATTCAAAATATCTGGGAAATAGATAATCCTACTGTCTCAGGTAATAGTGTACAGATACACCACAAAATCTTAGGTAAGGACTGGCTAATACATTGTATAACCAGAAAACAAAGTGTTGGAATTCCCATGGAGACATCAGTCTTCAAGACTTAGATATGAAAAGAAGGTATGAGAGAAGGCTGTAGGACAGTAATAAAGTGAGATTTTTTTCCACTTTATCTTTTTTTGTTGTTGAATTTTTGAATTTTATTTTATTTTTTTATACAGCAGGTTCTTATTAGTTATCCATTTTATACATATTAGTATATATATGTCAATCTCAGTCTCTCCTTTATCTTTGATGAAAATTTTCCTTTCCAATTGACAAAATGTTTTTTTCTTTCTAAAATTTCCCTAACATTTCCTCCTTCAAAGACAAGAAGTTAGAACAGAAAAACAAACACATAGAATGTGAAATATGGTCTCTGAAAGACAGCAGTAATAGAATATCATTAAAATTGTTTATTAGAAACTCTTTTAATATGGGTATCCTTTTGAAGAGTCTCACTCATCACACTGGGCACAAGTTTGGTCTTTTCCTGGGAGAGAGGTTCCATGTGATGGGCTGTGATAAAGCACCAATCACAAAGAGCAGATGCATTCCAGACGTGGTAAAACACTTTCATATTGTGCTGGAGAGAATTAGATTTGCATAGCTACATATTTTGTTAAGGTACATTTGTTTTTCTTGAAACTCTGCTTCTCCACATTTAGAAAATATATTAAATGCTTACATTCAAGCTTCATCTTAATAACTGATGATCTGTATAACATATAGTATTCTGTGTGAGGGAAATAAGCTTTGAGATTTTAAAGTAATCCATAAGCATATGTGAATTTTGAGGCAAAACTAAGCCAAACAATTGAAATTACCTGGAGCAACATGTAAAAATGTTGTCAGGGTAGTTAATATAGATTTCTTTAATAAAATCTGGTCAGTCTTGAACAATACTTATTAAGCTACCCTGTCAATATGACTTTGGGGTATCTGCTATAGACACAAAGGAGACATACACTTTAGCCCATAAAGCTTAACTTATATATGAAGGGAAAAAATAAAATGGAAACTGTTTATTGCATTTTGAATTTTCTGTTTCTTTCACTGAACAAAAAGTATTCCAGAGTAAAAGTTATAATTGATATTCACAGAGTATTTTCATAGGGATTATTTTCAAAGACAAGAATATATTTGTATTTAAAAAGCCACTCGGATTAAAAGAAGATTTATTATTTTTGGTGATCCTAGCATATGCCTAAAGGAAGAGTGACATAGCCCTAGTTTGACACTTAACTGATACATAAGTGGTGGGTATCTTTGTGATTAATCACCTAAGAGTTTGTTCCAGGGATATTTTTCCCCCACTGGGGAACTTGTACCTTATAATGGGAAGATGAAAATGTATTGTCTCTGAATTAAAGACTTTATTTCAGTGCCCAAAGCATAATAAGCCTCAAGAGGCCTAGTATGCCTTCAAACTTCAGGGTTTTTAATATTCCACTGGCTCCAAACAATACTCAATATTTAAAACTGTTACCTAGGGCTTCCCTGGTGGCACAGTGGTTAAGAATCCGCCTGCCAATGCAGGGGACATGGGTTCGAGCCCTGGTCCGGGAAGATCCCACATGCCGCGAAACAACTAAGCCCATGCGCCACAACTACTGAGCCTGTGCTCTAGAGCCTGCAAGCCACAACTACTGAGCCTGAGTGCCACAACTACTGAAGCCCGAGTTCCTAGGGCCTGTGCTCCACAACAAGAGAAGCCAACGCAATGAGAAGCCCGTGCACCGCAACAAAGAGTAGCCCCTGCTCGCCGCAACTAGAGAAAGCCTGCACGCAGCTATGAAGACCCAATGCAGAAAAAAAATTAATTAATTAAAAAAATAAAATGAAACTGTTACCTAACCTTCATTCTTTCTGCATTTTTCCTTATACACATCCTTTATCCAGCCTCTACTCTTCAGAGAAAACAGGGAAAAACCATTGTTCTTAATATAGTGTCTCCTGCTATTTAAAAATCATAGACATTTAGGGCTGAAAGGAAAATTAGAATCTAGTTGTTCCTATAGACCCTGATGGCACACATCCAGGGATGGAGAAATTGTTGTACCTTGTGGTTTCTCATTGTTTAAAATACCCCAAATATGTCTCCCTACAACTCTTCCCTGTTACCGGCCCTCTGGGACCACATAGACAAAGTAAATTCTTCTTCTAACAGTTCTTCAGATATGCTAGGATTTAAGTTTCTAATTTCTAAGTTTTCTCTTTTCCAACTAAATATCCCACCCCGTATTCTCAGTATTTCTGCTTGGTTTTTCAACACCCTGACCCTTTTCCTTAAAGCACTTTATTATATGGGTCAAAAACTTAAATGCCAACAGGAATCAGGCAGTTAAGGTGAAATGTGTGAATTTGACAGAAGGTATATCAGAAATGTTGCACATTAAACATTTAGGAATGGTCTTCTCTTCCCTTAAGAGATATGTTCTCTCTGTGTCTGTCTCTCTCTCTCCCTCTCTCTCTAGCATGTAGCTAAATCAATCATTTGTTTTCCCGCTTTTAGTAGAGACAGAGGTAGAAGAATATAGGGACTTTCCACTTAAATCTTCCATATGGAAAAAAGCAACAGTACAAACAGGATGACCATGGTCATTGACGTTTGGCTGCAGTTGAGGGAGACAATAGATTATGCAGCAATGGTAACATCTGGAGAGAGAAATTACACACAACCTGAAGAATTGAGGGCTGCTCATCTCTGGTAGAGGATTGCCATGTGGCAACATGGACCCAGCATATGTTATAGCTTCCACCTTCAGGCCAGCCTGGAAATCCAATTTTTGTTTTTTGTTTGGTTTTTTTTTTTTTTAATGTGAAATTTTCTAATTTTTAAATGTTAGTAGTGAATTTTTTTAAAAAGGGAAAGAAAAGTCTCTGTGCATCAACACTGTGCTGGCCAAACAAAATACATAAATACATCTGTAGGCCAGACATGGCAGGTTTGTTATTCCTGCTTACCAATCACTGCTGCAGATGTTGTTTTTCAGGATTGAAGCTCATTTGGCTGAAGTGTGGAGCCAAAGAGGCACAGCTGGGCTGACAAGGCTGTGTGAGGGCTGAGCCAGCCCCAGGTGCCAGGGCATATCTAGATGAGCCAAGGGCAGCATCTCCTTAGGAGTCTAGTGGCAGGATGTGGCCAGAGGTAGACATAGGCTGTCAGCAGCAGCCAGGAAGTCTCTCACCTACCTAAAGGTAGGCAGGCTTTACCTCAAAAGCTGATAGAACAAGCAAGGGAGGACCCTGTGCACACAGGGGCACTGGTAGTCGGCATAGCTTAGAGGTAGGGAATTCAGAGGCAGCCAGCCAGGCAGAGATCCTGAAATGGGACCCCATTTACATGGCAGAAGGTGGGATATAGGGAAGAAGGCAAGACAGCAGATACTGAAAGAAGAGCAGGCAGCAAGGCTGACTTGATGATGAACTATTAGCCTAGAGTCCCTTACATTCTTTATGCCCAGAAATAGGATTTGTCCAGAGCTGAGAATGAGGCTGAACCCATGATGGGTAGGAGATGAGGGATGGTGTGAGGGTGATGGAGTGGGAGGGAGGAAAAGCAGGAAT
>NW_006787415.1:1637048-1666183 GCF_000442215.2 Lipotes vexillifer
AGAAAAAAAAAAAAAAGTACATTATCACACAGGCAATTTATTCTTTACTTAAAAACCCTAGGGACTAAAGATTAGTTGAAATGCGCAAATAGATGATATAGGTATAAATAGATCTTCCCTTTTGTTCAGTTAGAGAAATGATGAAAATATCAAAGGAAAACATCCAAAATATTGATTCAGCCAAGACTCAAACTCACTCTCTCTCTCTGTATACATACATATATACATATATACATATATATATATATATATATATATATATATGCTATTAGTCCAGCATCAAGTCAGCCTTGCTGCCTGCTCATATGTGTGTGTGTGTGTGTATATATATATGAGAGAGATACATAATATATAGTATAGATAATATGTATAACCTCCCTAGCCTATATATTTTCATTTAAAATAGCCTATATACATAAAATATTCCTAAAGCAGAACTTCTTGAAGAAATCTTTGTATGCAGTATTTCCAGAACACCTTCTTATTCTTTCTCTCTTCACTAATCTTTTTTTTTTTTAATTAAAATGAGAATTTCATAAGGAAAACAGAGATCCTGGAGAGGGATGGGCATTTGGAAAGGAATCCTGGATCAAAGACCTCTATTGTAGCTATAATTCCAAAATTTTTCTCAAACAGCCATTAATCTTTTCCTTAGGAAGTCAAGTCAGCAGGGTTATCACTGTAGCTATTTTTGAATGGAATATGCTTCAAAAACTCTATAGGGTTAATTATGTGCAATTATCTGTTCTCCAGAGATAGACAGAAAGGGGTCTTGAGAACTTTTATGTTTAATAATCACTTTCATTTACTCACATGGATTTGAACCAAAATATGTTAACTGAAAGAGTTAACTGATTTTATAACATTGATAATCTTCCTAAGATTCTGAAATCAGCTATATGAAAATAAAAGGAAAATGGCCCTTGAGACTTTCCACTAGGCTGTTTTCACATCACTGAGTTTGCCTCTATATACCTAGTCTGGTATGGTGCATGGTGTGTATTGGTGCTTAATTAATATTTGTCAAATGAATGAATTTTCACAGTATGGAAAGTGGTTTACGGTCTTCTAAGAGAGGGATAAATGAAAGTTCCCTCTTAATTTGTGCTTGCGAAAGATGCATTTTTGTTAACAATGATGATAAATAACAGGTTGAGATTTTGTTTTATGGTGAAAAACTTTCCAAGGTTAGCATTTATGTTATTTTTACTTGCAGATCCAAAACAGGTAGACTAATCCATATTAAAATATAACCTGTTAAATCATAGTCCTAAGTCAGCACCCTTTTTAAACACTATCTTTTAAGGAGTAATCATATGTAATATATATGTTCCTATTTGTCTCCATTTCATAATCGCTGGCCAAGATAATGTAACAGAGATAATAGAGGCCACATAGAGAATAAACCCTTAATCTAATTTAGCAGTCAGCAAGATATTGCTAAAATAGTCATGATGTATGAGATGAGGATATATTAACTCAGGAGCTCATACAGTTCCTGTTGGAATTGAATCCCTTTTGTTCAAGTAGAGCAGTAATGAGACTATCAAAAGAAATCTATCCAAAACAGTGATTCCGCCAAGGCTAGTCATCAGTTGGCTCAAGAAGGTGCCTTGGGCAAGACACATGGGAACCAACCTTGAATAGAGAAGCAGAGATAACAACAGGTGATGATATTTCTCACTTTCTGAAGTTCAGAAACTCAGAGTGAGCTGTGTGGGCTCTGTCATTCTTTGGCAGGATGTTGAAGTCTTAGTGTGAGCTACAGGTCAGAAGGAATGTGACAGCCTTACATCTTCAACTGAAGCCTAAAAAGCTGGTCAGGCAAAAAACTGTCAGCCATAATAGATAAGAGCAACACTTTGTTAGAAAATCTACACAAAAACAGTTTTTTAGAATAGGATCTTTATTTTGAGTTTAAGAGGTTTTCTTCTGTCCTGCTAATGGGAACATGCGGCTGCCTTCTGATTTTTTACAGCAGAATATCAAAACCATGCAGTTCTACTTGAGTATTATACGTTTGAAATACGGCAAAGAACACTCACAAGAATCATTAGGGGTGTCATCATAATAGATGCTGACTATTGTGGAGCAACTGGAAGCAAAAGATAATATTTTAAAGATTCTATATTACTAGAATGCTTAATACTGTGATTTTATTTTTTTTTAATTTGTTGGAGTGTAGTTGATTTACAATGTTGTGTTAGTTTCAGATGTACAGCAAAGTGATTCAGTTATACATATACATATATTCATTCTTTTTCAGATTCTTTACCCATATAGGTTATTACAGAATATTGAGTAGAGTTCCCTGTGCTATACAGTAGGTCTTTGTTCATCACCTATTTTATATATAGTAGTGTGTATGTTAATCCCAAATTCCTAATTTATTCCTCCCCTACCCCACGTTTCTCCTTTGGTAACCATAGGTTTGTTTTCAAAATCTGTGAGTCTATTTTGTAGATAAGTTCATTTGTATCATTTTTAAAATTAGATTCCACATATGAGTGATATCATATGATATTTGTCTTTTTCTGTCTAACTTACTTCACTCAGTATGATAATCTCTAGGTCCATCCATGTTGCTACAAATGGCATTATTTTGTTCTTTTTTATGGCTGAGTAATGTTCCACTGTATATATGTACATCTTCTTTATCCATTCTGTCAATGAACATTTAGGTTGCTTCCATGTCTTGACTATTGTAAATAGTGCTGCAATGAACATTGGGGTGCATATATCTTTTCGAATTATGGTTTTCTCTGGATATATGCCCAGGAGTGGGATTGCTGGATGATATGTTAGTTCCATTTTAGTTTTTTAAGGGACCTATTCTCCAGGTTCTGTTCTGAACAATATTTAAGGAATACTGCTCTGCATAGTGACTATACCAATTTACATTCCCACCAACAGTGTAGGAGGATTCCCTTTTGTCTCCACCCTCTCCAGCATTTATTGTTTTTGATGATGGCCATTCTGACTGGTGTGAGGTGACAGCTCATTGTAAGTTTTGATTTGCATTTATCTGATAACTAGTGATGTTGAGCATCTTTTCATGTGCTTTCTGGCCATCTGTATGTCTTCTTTGGAGAAATGTCTATTTAGATCTTCTGTCCATTTTTTGATTGGGTTGTTTGTTTTTTTGATGTAGAGCTGCATGAGCTGCTTGTATATTTTGGAGATTAATTCCTTGTTGGTCGCTTCATTTGCAAATATTTTCCCCCATTCTGTGGGTTGTCTTTTTGTTTATGGTTTCCTTTGCTATACAAAGGCTTTTAAGTTTAATTAGGTCCCATTTGATTAGTTTTGTTTTTATTTTTATTACTCTAGGAGGTAGATCAAAAAAGATATTGCTGCAGTTTATGTAAAAGAGTGTCTGCCTATGCTTTCCTCTAAGAGTTTTATAGTGTCTGGCCTTACATTTAGGTCTTTGATCCATTCTGAGTATGACTTTAACACAAATTTTTAGCCAATGATTGTGTTTATAACAGACCTCATCTGAAAAGTGTAACTGCTTTTCACAACATTTAGTTATGAAGTCAGGTGCAGTGACAGGGTTTTGAAACCTTTTTTAAAACATTCCAATAGTAGTATTGTTTTCACATCACTAGACTAGCAATCAGTATTTCCTGATTCTTATTTAGACACTGGCTCATATGGCCAAGCCACAGACTGAGGAGATAGGGATCTTAGAGTACTTTGAAACTCACAAATATGTATATGCAATGATTTCATTTATTTAAAATAAATCGTGACTTCATTAGGTAGCTATGATTTTATTTGCTGGCTCTCAAACATTTAATATCTGATGTGAGAATCTTGGCCTTTTGTTTATAATTTTTCTTTTCCAATTGAAAAATTGAAACCTCTCTTTTCTGAAATGTTACTTTTTAGCTAAATAGGAAGTAAAATATTTCAATGTGATTAAATCTGAGGAAATTATTTTGAAGTGAGACATCAAAATCCATCTGGTTTTAAAGGGTTTTGTTGTTGTTGTTGTAGGAATTAATTACATAACATCAACAGACAAATGAAAGCATAAACTCAAGATCATCAAAATCTTACTTTGAAAGCTGTTTCTGGGCAAAAATTATCCTGGCAGTTGCTGCTGCTGTTAAATGTGTGAAGATCTTCTAGACCATCTGGTTGAAAGTCTCAAATCTCCACTTTCCAAGGGTAGAAATTCAGTGGTCTTCCCCTTAATAGTTGCTTTCATGAGTTTTCAGTTGTACCAGAGGGGCCGTGCTCCAGGAGATAGGGCAGAATCAAATGATGATATGTGAGTGGAATTTAGGATTTCTCATCAGTCAGAGCACAGGAGACGACAGGGAGTGGGGTGGACAGAAAGAGGAAAGGGAGCCACCGTGAAAGAAACAGAAATAGTGTACCTGAAACTGGCCCTGCATTCTGTCTTCTATAAATATTTGGAAATGTGTTAAGCCTCAACAAACAATCTATCATTTGTTAATGCTGTTTTCTCACTAATAGGCATTGCTATGATTTCCGTGTGTCTACTAAAAAAAAAAAAAATTCTTACAGCAGAGAGAAAATTTTTGTAGATAAAAGTCCTGTGATTGCTAAGCATAAAGAGCTAGCTAGTTCTTCCTTCAGACTATTTCTTTCCTTTGATCATTGTCACAGCTGGTCTGATGACACTAGTTTGAATTCATCAGCTGAAACAGAAAGGGAATAATCCTCCAGAGTTAGTAAATGTGAGAAAGTTGTAGTTGCAAGACATAATACTGAATTTACTAGGAAAAATAAGCCAAACATAAAACAAAAGAACCTTAAAAGACCCACTAAGGTAACAAGAGTTCTAAGACAGGCCAAATTAATCTCAGCCATTTGAATTTTAAATGCATGAATTCATATAGTATATGCTTTTTTGTATCTGGCTTCTGTCATTCAGCATTACGTTTGTGAGAGTAACCTACGATGTTACTCATAACTATGTTACTCATAACTATGAGTTATGGTTTGTTCATTCACATGATATAGGGTTGGCCAAAAAGTTCATTCAGGTTTTTCCATAAGATGTTGTGGAAAACCCCAAACAAGCTTTCTGGCCAACCCAATACATTCATTCATGCTACTGGTTGATAAATATTTGGACTGTTTCCAATTTGGGACTATTGCTACTGTTGGCAGCTATTATAATACATACTATTGCTCTTATGAAGAATGTTATACATGCCTTTTGGTGAAGATATGTATTATAATTGTTTCATATACCAAGGAGTAGAATCAATGGTCATGGGATATACATATACTTATCTATATTGGATACTACCAAACACTTTTCCACAGTCGTGGAACCAATTTTGCACTCCCACAAATAATGTAGGAAATTAAGTATTACCTTTATATTCAGGGAAAAGTAATGTCACAAAATAAACATCAGAAGGACACCTTTACATTGCTATATCTTCTTTTTTTTAAGTCAGTCTAAGGATATCTAGACACTGGTGGGAATGATTCATAGGTGACCTTAGGTCACTATTGCTTAAGAGATTCGTAAGGTGTTTCTTCTATGAAGATATTTTTTCCAAGCTGAAAAATATTCAGAAGCACTTCCATATTTGCTAATGGCACTTTTAATGACTTTTAATATAAGTAATGGTACTTTAGAACACAGAAAAATCTTCCTAAAACCTCAAAAGATTTCACATATTGTTATCTAATGATAGTACTGTTTGCTCCATTTTCAGATAATGCAGCTGAGATCCAGAGATGCTAAAAGGTGAACACCTTTGTTTAGAGAGCATCTTTCCACAACAAATCTTGGCCTATGATTGACGTTTTCATGGTACGGGCTGAGATCCTATTTTTCTCAGATACAGACAGAGGTCTATGAGCCAGTCTTTGAAGGATATTTGAATTGTGATTTTAATAGCTGAGCTTTATTTATTTCCAGTAGTCAGTACCACTGTTAATTTGCTTTATCTTCATTTATACATTATTTTCCTTTTTTAAAAGAAATTAGAAATCAAGTCATAGAAAGATTAAGTGCTTTGCTTAATGTTACTAGAAGGTGATATTCCATTTCTGAAGTTCCAGTTAAAATGTCTTTAACTTCTAAAGCATCCAGCATTTTAGCTGCACATATAATGGCTCCTCATTATGACAGATTATTATGTTAGGACTGATTGAGTGTATAAAGAATGAGAACTGCATTATGGTCAAAAAGCCTGGTGTGATAAGGGTCAGATCTATTTCCCAGAATTGGAGTTGCACAGAGTTGCTGCTGTGCATTTATTGCTAAAAAGTATCAGTATCTATGTCTAAGTTCCTTTAAGGAAGTGGGACATTACAGTAATTTTTAAATATAAATTATGGTTGAAATTTGTATACAGCTATTAAGATGATGTTTATGAATTATTTGAAATAGCTAACTTTAAAAGTAGACTATGAAGTTGCATATGCCTTATATACAACTATATACAAATATATAAAAAATATTGAAAGTATTGTATATAAAATATTAATGGTGATTATCATGTGATTTTGGAAATATGGGGGTTTTTTTTGTTTGTTTGTTTGTTTTTGTGCGGAACGCGGGCCTTTCACTGTTGTGGCCTCTCCCGTTGCGGAGCACGGGCTCCGGACGTGCAGGCCCAGCGGCCATGGCTCACAGGGCCAGCCGCTCCGCGGCATGTGGGATCCTCCCGGACCAGGGCACGAACCCGCGTCCCCTGCATCGGCAGGCGGACTCTTCACTGCGCCACCAGGGAAGCCCAGTATGGGTATTTTTTGACAACTTTTTTTATATTTCCCAAATTTTGTAAAGTAAGTATTTATTATTTTAAAATGAAAAATAGAAGTAGTGTGCTAGAGAAACCATTGAAAATAATATTGATAAGCAGAGAAGTGTTCAGTCAACCAGTATTGATAAATAACCATGAACACTTGAATATATACTATCAAGAGAACTCTAATGATTACACGATATTTAGAGCTAAAGTGGTCTCAGAAGGAGTTCTTTTAGCTATGGTGTTAAGAGCACTGTGAACATTCATCCTAAATATGCTAACTTACAGGATAAATTAGGACCTCGGTCAGAACTCTAAACTGCATTAGTATACGGTATTTGTTTTTCTCTTCCTGACTGACTTCACTGTATGACAGACTCTAGGTACATCCACCTCACTACAAATAACTCAATTTCGTTTCTTTTTATGACTGAGTAATATTCCATTGTATATATGTGCCACATCTTCTTTTTCCATTCATCTGTTGATGGACACTTAGGTTGCTTCCATGTCCTGGCTATTGTAAATAGAGCTGCAATGAACATTTTGGTACATGACTGGTTTTGAATTATGGTTTTCTCAGGAGGGTAAGCTATGACAAAGTGAGAGAGTGGCATGGACATATATGCACTACCAAACGTAAAATAGATAACTAGTAGGAAGCAGCTGCATAGCACAGGGAGATCAGCTCGGTGGTTTGTGACCACCTAGAAGGGTGGTATAGGGAGGGTGGGAGGGAGGGAGGGAGATGCAAGAGGGAAGAGATATGGGAACATATGTATATGTATAACTGATTCATTTCGTTATAAAGCAGAAACTAACACACCATTGTAAAGCAATTATACTCCAATAAAGATGTTAAAAATAAAATAAAATAAATAAACTGCATTAGTGCTTATGTCCTTACAAACGAAAAGCACATTTGAAGGAGCACTGGATCTGCTCCAGTGGTTAATGCCATGGGTTTTCTATCTCTTCTGAATCTCTAAGAAGGAATAAAACTTTCAGCTCTATTGGTTTCTTCCTCGTATTTTATGGAACTTGAAGTTTTCATAGAAATATTTCCATGTGCCCTAGATAAATAAAAGATTTTGTAAAAGAAATCATGTGTTTATGTGGGTCTCTCCACACCCCCATCACCTCTAGATCCAGTTGCAACACCACACCAAATTGGTCTCAGAGCATGATAGCTAATGCAGAAACATTTCACACGCTCACAAGGTCTGAAAAAAAAGGACCTCTGTAGTTCAGTATCATTCAGGCCCACTCATTTTACTAGGACTATGGGTACCATATTTCATGTGATATGTTAGAGAATGCATTTGGAATGTGGATGCTGATTCATCGTGATTCACCCAGGTGTTTACAGGTCTGTCAGATACATTCTCATTTTTGTGAGTGGGCAAAGAAGAAAACTCTAATCAACATAACAGTTTTCAAGACTGCTGATGATGACTTTTAAGAATGTCATCATTCTGAGCCTGCAAGTGCCTGTTTTGATGAGCAGGTTGTGACATGAGTCCTTTACCTGACTGATGGTTGGTGTGAGACAGAGGACCAAGGGAAGGGCATGGAATTTAGGAAGCAAGTGCTGACATGGTCATTTCATTCTTTCATGAATTCACACAGCAAATGGTAATGGAGTGCCCTCTCTGTGCCAGGTGCTGATCTCAGCACTGGGTATGTGACTGTGAACAAATCAGACAAGTCCATCCCCTCATGGAGCTCGTGTTCATTGGCATGGTCACTGTGGATACATCTCAGAAATTTTAAATTTCCTTGAAGATTCTGGTGGGCCAGACATTCAGTGCATCATCACCCTAGCATCATTTAAAATGTAATTCTGGGACCATTTGCATCAGAATCACTTAGGACTCTTTTGAAAAATCAGAATCATACTGTCTTCAGATAAGGCCTGGAAATCTGCATGTTTTAACAAGCACCCTACTCCCAGCAGCATCTTCACACTGAAGTTTAAAAACTACTGGTCCCAGAGGGTAGTTCTTATGTTAAGTGCCCTTAATATACATTACACACTACACACACATAGGCCAATAATAATAATAATAGTCTAACAATAACAGCAGGGATGGGAGAAGCCTTTGGGAGGTGATGGCTATATCTATGGCCTTGACGGTGGTGATGGTTCCATGGATGTATACCTGTCCACAAACTCATAAATCGTATATGCTAAATATATATAGCTTTTTACATGTCAGTCATACCTCAGTTAAGTGGTTCAAATTTTTAAAAGCTTTTAAATTTAAAAACTCAAATAAAACCCATTGGTCCAGGCATTTATTTCTTTTTTTAAATTTAAACAAGTGATATTGCATTTTATTAGTTCACATTTTAGTATGATATTTATATTCCATTTTCTATTTTACTAGTTGTCATGTATATTCCTATTGTTTTCATATTCCTCCTTTTGCCAATAGTGTTTTTTAATAAGATTTTCTTTATAAAGACAATTCTAAAATATTTTGATGTTCTTTTTTTATTTTTATTGGAGTATAGTTTCTTTACAATGTTGTGTTAGTTTCTGCTGAACAGCAAAGTGAATCGGCTATACGTATACATATATCCCCTCTTTTTTTTGGATTTCCTTCCCATTTAGGTCACCACAGAGCATCAAGTAGAGTTCCCTGTGCTATATAGTAGGTTCTCACTAGCAGGCATTTACTTCTAATATTTATTATGAAGAAATAATTGCAAAATATTTGAGGCCAGAGTAATTTGCAAACCTTGTGACATAACCAAAATCGTTGACTTGCCATGAAAGCTGTCGTCTTCCCATTCTAACACTCTGTATTCAAAAAGAAGCAGCTGCAGACTGACTGCATTAATGATTTCCAGAACACACATTGAAAAATTAAATAAGCTTAACAGCATGTTTTACTACTCTAATAAATTTCATCATTTCTCTTCTTCCTGTAATTTTTTGTAGATATTTTTGTGTTGAGTTTTTTTCTTCACCAAAGAGCATTAAAAATTTTTCCTGTCAGTTCCATGATGGTGAGTAAGAGGGGGAGAGTTATTTAAGTTCCTAATCAATGCTCTTTTGCTAACATTGGAGGTTAAATAGATAATTTAAAATCACAGATGGAATCCTTACAATTAAAATTACAGATATAGCAATAGACATAAAAGTTTCCCTTAAAAAGCAGCAAATAGAAGAATCACAGCTGTTGTTAAAAGCTGTTTAGGAAGAAATATGAAGTCAGCTTGATTGATAATATTTAATGCCCACTGAACATCTGTTAAAAGCCTTTCTTTCATTTCTTGGTAAGTTAAGGGAGGCAAAATAATTTTCCCTCTACCTTTTACATTCTTGGCTGAGACCCACTCCCACACTCACCCTCACCCCCTATAATAAAAGACAGATTAGCAGGAGAATAGCAAATAGAAGTTTAATAACAGGCATACCTCTTGTATACATGGGAGAGATCCAGGAGAACTAAGTGACTCCCCAAAATGGCCCAAGCCACCACCTTAAATACCATCTCCAGCTAAAGACAAAGGAAGATGTTGCGAGAGGAGGCCAGTTATGGGAGGTTACCAGGAAAAGTACAGAAAACAAGGACAAGGTGGTTATACAGATTTAAGTTCTGCTTTTTCCATTGCTAAGGGTTTCTCGACATTTAGTCATCCTCCTTTTCAGAGGTACAGAGAGGGAGACACCCTTGCAAATGGAGATTTCCCTTGTAAATGTAAATGTCTCTTACAAAAGGGTAACTTCTACTTGGTTTTCAGAACTTTTCCTATATCTGCTCTTTCTTAAAAATAACTAGCTCTAAGTTAATCCTGTGTCAAAGGGGCAGATTTTGGAGAGGCAAATTCTGCTCCCCTTCAGTAATTTCTGAAAACTGAAGGAATTGTTATAAACTTCTTGTTAGCCTAAGCCATATGAGTCGATATCTGGTGCAATAGTATATTATAACATTCTTACTTCTATGTGCATTTTCTCTATAGCCCAGGTCAAATCAAAGACACATCACAGAAAAGCAACTACTGATAACAGAAAATTCCCTAATTTTCTTGTCTCAGCATGGAGAACGGTCATTGTTGAGAGGAAATCACATGACATTATTCATCAACTACTGAAAATTAAGCAAATTTGTTGACTTTGTATACTCTCCTCTTCATTCTTCTGAACCTTCATGTTTCATTGAAACGTGCGGGATGTTTCATCATCCTCTCTGCAACCTTTAAGTTTTGCAAGTTCAGTTTTCTCACCTGGAGTATTTTCTCCCCTTATCTCTCTTCCCTTTTTCTTCACACCTTTTGATTCTTTTTTTTTTTTTTTTTTTGGCTGCATTGGGTCTTCGTTGCTGTGCACAGGCTTTCTCCAGTTGCAGCGAGCGGGAGCTGCTCTTCGTTGCGGTGTGCAGGCTTCATCATTGTGGTGGCTTCTTTTGTTGCGGAGCACAGGCTCTAGGCGCACGGGCTTAGTTGCTCCGCGGCATGTGGGATCTTCCCAGACCAGGGCTCAAACCCGTGTCCCCTGCATTGGCAGGCAGATTCTTAACCACTTCGCCACCAGGGAAGCCCCCTTTTGATTCTTGAAACTTCCACTCATAATCCCCAATCTGGGAAGCCTTTCCTCTTGCGCTGGGAAATTAGTCCCTTTTTCAATCACAGCTCCTTGCACCTGCAGGCAGGATTCTACTTCAGCACACATCGCACTGTGCTTCCTCCTGCTGTTTGCCTCTGGAAGTAACACAGTCTTATTCTTCATGGAACCTCACCTGTGTGGCGGCTGTCAAGCCTCTGGTGGGTCAAAATACCCTAGATTTTCAAGTAGAGGTTGAAGACTTCAGCCTACAAAGGTGTTTTGTTTGGTCCATTCATTCCTGGTTTTGTTGTCATTGTTGTAGCCAGCATTTAAACATTAGGAGATTGCACACACCATACATGTTTGGATTTCTGGCTCTTTTTAAAAATCAGAAGGTATGACAACACTGGGCCTAACACATTACGTTTAAGGAATAGTCCTTTGACATAGGGCAAATACCTTTTCCCTTAATCCCCTTCTGCCATTCGCTCCTGACTCTTGTAAGTATTAAAATTTGTGCCCCACCCCCTGATTTAAATTCCAGATGCCTTAGAATGGAGTGCAAAACATCATATCTAACCCCAAATCATTTTACTCTGAATCTCCATGAACCCTCATATACTCTTAGTCTTGCTGTTCACAAAGTCTTAGACTTAAATGCCATATTTCTCTGTGTCTTTTCATTGAGGCTCGTGGTTGTTCATATGTGTCTAGACATTGTGAGCTCTTTGGGTTGAGAGCGTGTCTGTTTCATTTCTGAATGAAATGTGCATAGTAAATGTTCAATAAATAACAGCATATTCTTTAACTTTGACATGAGGTGTTAATGTGGTATGGCTTTGTGACTCTCAGATTAAATTCTTTTTTATTCAGTATTGTTGCAGGAGGGACTGCGAGATAATACAATAGGACTACTAAGGGAGTTGGAGATCTTCCTAGGGAGACAGAGAATTAGGTCGAAAGTGACTAACCCTGTGCACCTAAAACTTTAACTTGCGTCCAGGTCACTTGGGAATCTTGTGAAACTGCAGCTTCAGACTCTGTAGGTCCAGTGTGAGGCGTAAGAGTCTTTATCTCTAACAAGCTCCAAGGCAAGGCCTTGAGTGCAAGTCCAACATATTTGATCCTTTAATAGAGAATTTGATATTGGTTAAGTGGGAAACTGCCTCTCTGGGACACACTGTAATCTGAAGATAAGGGCTGAAGGAGGCATTTCCATGACTTTACTTAACTTTGCTTGTAATTATTCAGTATGCTGAGAAAACCGCCTACTGGGCTCTGGAGAGTAAGTTTGTGATGGGCCAGTGGATTCCCTTTGTATACTGAACATGAGACCTTTACGTATTTAGGAAGCCCTCACTTTGAAAAAGTACTCACATGAAGAAGGCCCTTTGATTTCAGTTCAAGGGCAAGCCATCTGGCCCTCTCCTTGCATAGTAATCAGGCTAATAGTGCCAGTGGCTTCATTGGAGAAAGCATAAAATGGCACTTCAAAATCTGTTCAAGTGCCTATTTTTAGACTCTGGCAGCACAGGAAAGAGTGTTTATTTCATGTTTAATGCAACCTTCCACTTCAAACTGAAAACATTTCTTTTCCTCTACTGAGTTTCTATCAAGTCTCCTAAGAAACACTGCCAGCTTTGCACATCCCTATCCTCTAAGATCATTTCTTTTTACTGAGTTTCTATCAAGTCTCCTAAGAAACACTGCCAGCTTTGCACATCCCTATCCTCTAAGATGATTAACTGTTTAAAGTCGAAAAGCCTTAAAAATGCAAATCCTGCCACAGGCCCCTGGTGGGGTGAAAAGACAACTCTAAAACGTTTCCAGATGGTTTCGGCATTATGTTCTTTATATCCTCCAAGCAACGGATGGTGGACAAGTTGGTAAAAAGTCATTTGGAGGAATATTTAGCAACTTCCTTTTCAGAGGCCTGTGAAGCCTGCCACCTAATTCCTGGGGTACCAGTGCGTTAGTGAGATTCTGCTAGGCAGCTGTTCAGCTCTGGTAAGAGCTGCCTTAGCAGAAGGCTCAGACGGCTTGTGTGGTCTCTTGTTTTTGAATCATTTTACACTCCTAATCTATTTTGCAGTCTCAAAATGTTTTCTTACCCTGACAGTTTAGAATGTGAGAGCAGGCTGTATCCGTTAATCCAAATCAATGGATCTTATTGCATGAGAAGAGTGCAGTTAAACCTTATCAGTACTATTGAGTTTTTACGGAAAAGTCTTGAACTGTCAGATTTCTTAGCATATCATATTCTACCTGGAGTCATTTTCCTCCCCAAGCAATTTAGTAACTTCTCTTTCTGACAGTCCTTGAAAGTATATCCTCCACCTTTTAAAAAGAGAGACATTCAAGTTATTGCTTATTTCTAGCTTTCAGTCACAAAATCCATAAAAATTGTGTTGCTTCAAAATAGAGTGAGAGAAGAAGTATGGATTTTGAGCAGGTGTCAGGTTGTTAGTAAGGCTTTCCACTTTGAGCAAGGGGAGGCTCAGCATTTAGGGCATGTTAATCCCAAGTTACACTTGTCCTCTGCTGAATACATATATTTAGCCTTTAAATAGCAGTTTATGTTTTCAAAAGGTTTTCAAAGGGTTTTGTGAACATTAATTAGCATTTCTTCATTGACCATGTGAGATGGGTCAATACCATTAACACTATTTTACAGAGCAGAAAAGTGAGATGACAGAAGCTGAGTTATTTGATTGGGGAAATATAACAAGGCAGAGTCATCCTGGAGTGGATTCCTAGCACCAGCCTAGGAGATCACACATATCGCACTCTGAGCATCAGTGCCCCTGCACCCAGTGCTCAGAGGACGCTTAATGTTAGTAAATGCAAAGATAGTTTTGCTAAAGTAGTGAAGGGACAAATCATTAGAGAGTTTAGTTGATTACTACATGAACTAGGTCTGCCATGTGCAAGCAGGTGGCATTGCATGGAGAACTCTTGACCGAAACTGGAGCAACAGGCTTTTCTGACGCTCATCTCTGTGACAATATCATGGAAAAAAATTTTTTTAACAGCAAGGAAGTACTTTTTATTGAGCATCTACTCTGCATGAAAATGATCTTAGAATCTACAGAGTCATTGCTAAGATGCCTATGAGGAGGTACTGCCATTCCCAATTTGAGAATTTAGAAAACTGCAATGTATGGGTTAAATTCCTTGTGCAGATCACTTGGCTGATTCAAAGGGAGGCTTAGATTCAAACACAAGTCCATGATTGATGTTGACTTGTGGTCCCCAGACATGCAAATGATGACGTTAAGTGTCAATGGAAAGAGAGAGCTTTGTTGGCAAGCTACCCA
Source organism: Lipotes vexillifer (assembly GCF_000442215.2). Taxonomy (NCBI): domain Eukaryota; kingdom Metazoa; phylum Chordata; class Mammalia; order Artiodactyla; family Lipotidae; genus Lipotes; species Lipotes vexillifer. The sequence goes on from NW_006787415.1 coordinate 1,651,670, forward strand.
GAGTTGACTTCTTTCTCTCTGGTTCTTATCAGTGGCTCGGGTGGAGGGATGGACAGCAAGCACATCATGTTTGAGAACCCTGTGAAGATTAAGAGCGTAAGTGTTAGTTAAGAGAACATGAGTATAGAGTAAATTTTCAAAAGGCCAAGACAATGAGTCACATGGAATGCTGTGCTGATCAGGCCACCCTGGGAGTGCGGTTGAGTTTTTAGTTTTGGTTCTTATACTTTAAGAGGACTAAAATCCAGCAGAACCATGTCTAGAGGTGAGTAACTATTGTGCCAATGGGATCTATTTAGGCTGCATTGCAGCAGGCAATCAATCAGAGCCGTCTTTCACGTGAAGGGATGTCGTATGGAAGAAGCTGCGTTTGGCACTAGAAGAGTAGATGTTAGAATTAACACCAGCAGTTAAGACTTAAAGGGCCGGGCTTCCCTGGTGGCGCAGTGCTTGAGAGTCCGCCTGCCGATGCAGGAGACGCGGGTTCGTGCCCCGTTTCGGGAGGATCCCACATGCCGCGGAGCGGCCGGGCCCGTGAGCCATGGCCACTGAGCCTGTGCATCCGGAGCCTGTGCTCCGCAAATGGGAGAGGCCACAACAGTGAGAGGCCCGCATAACGCAAGGAAAAAAAAAAAAAAAAAAAAAAAAGACTTAAAGGGCCAAAGACTTCAGTAGAGAAAAGTTTTCTGAGTCAGATCTGTTCAAGCAGTAAGTCAGTTAACCAGGAAGGTACCAAATCCTAATCATTAAAGTCGTTTGACTGGTAGAGTGAGTGGCAGGAGCATGCCTTTGGAGTCTGACTTACCAGAGTTTGCAGCTCAGCTCTACCATTTGCTCTGATGCTGTCTTATTCTTAAAGAATCACATAACAATAGGATTGATCCTATGTTAAATTTCCTAGAGTTCTTTATGGCCGACAAGAGCACCTAGTAAATTTTAATGTCAGGGTCTCAGTTTAGAGGGATGGGGGCTTAGACAAGATGTGCTCAAAAGAGCTGAATGACCTTTAATTTCTAAATCGGGGCAGCCATTAATCAGGGGAATGAATTTTCTAATTGGTGATATTTCATAAAGGAAAGTACAGATGAGTTCAAAGTTTGTCCTGAAGCTTTCACAACATGTACCTGGAAAGTATCACTTAAGTGTAAAAAGAGAAAGAGAAAATTGTAGTCAGATTTTCAGTATATTACAAGATATTATTCCTTAATTCTCTATTAAGATGTTTTAAAGCATGTTTCACACAGAAGTTGCTATTAAGATGACTTTAAGTTATAGGCACTTTTCTTTTACATATTGTATTTCCTCTCCTTTATCCTTTTTAACCCTTTCACTTGAAGCATAATAAATAAATGAAATAAATGCTTGAATGCAGTGTCTTAATTATGTAATATGAATTTTCTCTGTAAGATGGCAAATTAAATCTAATAACTTTAAACAACTGAATTAGCATATGTCAGTTATACTTATTACAGCAATTTTGTACACATGACTAGACATGTGAGTGGTGAGGCTTAGGATACTGGTAGTGATTGAAGGGCAAGGGAGAGCAGGGATGGGCATCAGTGATTGCTATAAATCAGCCAAGAAACGCATCCAACGTAATCTGTTACTGGCGACATTACCATGGGACAGCTTCTTGGTAGAAGTGCCTGTCTAATGTGACATGGAATATTTCCAACTAAAAACTCCCTATTAGTAGGCTTGAGTTTTTTCCCCCAAAATCATAGGCAGCACAGTGGTTTGAAAAGAGTTTGAAGGTGTCACCCTGCTTTCAGAAAAAGGAGGCATATGTTTTTGGAGATACTTTATTTTGAGATTCGTTAGCACCATTTAGCACCAACTTCATCTTAGAAGATGATTTCTGTCAAACCTTTCATTCCAGTTTGGATCTAAATCGGGAACAGATTGAGTTTTGCATCCTATTTTTATTCCAGGAAAGATTATGAAAATTAGAACGACAGATTTACTCATTTCAACCAAGCAGAGTTAAATTGTGAACAAGCGAGTTCTCTGACCATCTCCCAATACGCCCCTTACTTACAAGTAGTTACTTAGAAGTTTTACTACGGGCAGTCCCTTATCTTGCCACCACCCGATCCTCAGTCCTGCCTGCATCTGCACCCCCTTTCTCCTCATTCCCTCTTATTTTAACACAGGAAATATCTTTTCTCCTATCAAAGGCCCATCCATCTCTGGGCGCTTTGGGCCTCATTTTTTCTCAGATGCCTGTCTCCTTCCCCTTCTAAGTTCCTCCCTTTGCCTCTTGCTTTATTCTTTCAAAATCCATTAAACAGTTTGGCGAGCACCTACTCCATGCTCTCCTGGTGTCTACTGCATTTGGAGATGCTTCTTGTCTCTGAGCTAGAGAGAGTTTTGATTCTTTTATTCTCACAAAGGGCAAGATTCATGGAAACCTCCTTTCTATCTCATTAAACGCACCCCTAACAGTGGCTAGAAGAAACCTACACTGGCTTCAACTCTGTGCATCCAGAAAGGAATCTTCAGTTGTTAGGAAGGTGCTCATCTAGGTGGTGTTGCTAACTTGGCAAACGAGGGTAGGGCTACAGGGTGGGGGTTGTGGCCAATAGAGAGGTTTCACCACAGCTACAGTTAAACCTTTAGAGGGAATACCAGGGACAGCTCCAGAGAGAGGAACAAACTCCTGGTTGTTTTTATTATTACTTTCCAGGGAGCATAAACTATGGGCTCTCTGTGATATTCAATCACTATTCCTTTTTTTTTTTTCACATATTTATTGGAGTATAATTGCTTTACAACGGTGTGTTAGTTTCTGCTTTATAATAAAGTGAATCAGCTATATATATACATATAGCCCCATATCCCCTCCCTCTTGTGTCTCCCTCCCACCCTCCCTATCCCACCCCTCTAAGTGGTCACAAAGCACCGAGCTCATCTCCCTGTGCTATGCAGCTGCTTCCCACTAGCTATCTATTTTACGTTTGGCAGTGTATATATGTCCATGATATATATAGGACATGTTCATTTTGGATGATCTGTACATTGGTAAAAGTGGGGTGTTAAAGTCCCCTACTATAATTTTGTTACTGTTGATTTCCCCTTTTATGGCTGTTAGCACTTGCCTTTTGTATTGCGGCACTCCTATGTTGGGTGCATAAATATTTACAGTTCTATCTTCTTCTCAGATTGATCCCTTGATCATTATGTAGTGTCCTTCTTTGTCTCTTGTAATAGTCTTTATTTTAAAGTCTATTTTATCTGATATGAGAATTGCTACTCCAGCTTTCTTTTGATTTCTATTTGCATGGAATATCTTTTTCCATCCCCTCACCTTCAGTCTGTATGTGTCCCTAGGTCTGAATCGGGTCTCTTGTGGACAGCATATATATGGGTCTTGTTTTTGTATCCATTCAGCCAGTCTGTGTCTTTTGGTTGGAGCATTTAATCCATTTATGTTTAAGGTAGTTATTGATATGTATGTTCCTATTCCCATTTTCTTAATTGTTTTGGGATTGTTATTGTAGGTTTGATCCTTCTCTTGTGTTTCCTGCGTAGAGAAGTTCCTTTAACATTTGTTGTAAAGCCAGTTTGGTGGTGCTTAATTCTCTTAGCCTTTGCTTGTCTGTAAAGGTTTTAATTTCTCCATCAATTCTGAATGAGATCATTGCTGGGTAGAGTAATCTTGGTTGTAGGTTTTTCCCTTTCATCACTTTCAGTATGTCCTGCCACTCCCTTCTGGCTTGCAGAGTTTCTGCTGAAAGAGCAGCTGTTAACCTTATGGGGATTCCTTTGTATGTTATTTGTTGTTTTTCCCTTGCTGCTTTTAATATTTTTTCTTTGTATTTAATTTTTGATAGTTTGATTAATATGTGTCTTGGCATGTTTCTCCTTGGATTTATCCTGTACGGGACTCTCTGTGCTTCCTGGACTTGGTTGACTATTTCCTTTCCCATATTAGGAAGTTTTCATCTATAATCTCTTCAAATATTTTCTCAGTGCCTTTCTTTTTCTCTTCTTCTGGGATGGCTATAATTCGAATGTTGGTGCATTTAATGTTGTCCCAGAAGTCTCTAGACTGTCCTCAATTCTTTTCATTCTTTTTTCTTTATTCTGCTCTGTGGTAGTCATTTCCACTATTTTGTCTTCCAGGTCACTTATCCGTTCTTCTGTCTCAGTTATTCTGCTATTGATTCCTTCTACAGAATTTTTTATTTCATGTATTGTGTTGTTCATCATTGTTTGTTTGCTCTTTAGTTCTTCTACGTCCTTGTTAAATGTTTCTTGTATTTTATCCATTCTGTTTCCAAGATTTTGGATCATCTTTACTATAATTACTCTGAATTCTTTTTCAGGCAGACTGCCTATTTCCTCTTCATTTGTTTTGTCTGGTGGATTTTTACCTTGCTCCTTCATGTGCTGTGTTTCTCTGTCTTCTCATTATGCTTAACTTACTGTGTGTGGCATCTCCTTTTCGCAGGCTACAGGTTCGTAGTTCCCATTTTTTTGGTGTCTGTCCCCAGTGGCTAAGGTTGGTTCAGTGCGTTGTGTATAGCCTTCCTGGTGGAGGGGACTGGTGCCTGTGTTCTGGTGGATGAGGCTGGATCTTTTCTTTCTGGTGGGCAGGATCGTGTCCAGTGGTGTGTTTTGGGGTGTCTGTGACCTTATTATGATTTTAGGCAGCCTCTCTGCTAATGGGTGGGGGTTTTTTTTCCTTTCTTGCTAGTTGTTTGACATGGGGTTTCCAGCACTGTAGCTTGCTGGTCATTGAGTGGAGCTGGGTCTTAGCATTGAGATGGAGGTCTCTGGGAGAGCTTTCGCCATTTGATATTATGTGGAGCCAGGAAGTCTCTGTTGGACCAGTGCCCTGAACTCGACTCTTCCTCCTCAGAGGCACAGGTCTGACAACCAGCCAGAGTACCTGTCAGCCACACAGCTCAGAGGAGAAGGGAGAAAAAAAACATAATAATAAAAAAATTGAAAAATTAAAAAGCCATAAAAAAAGAAAGAAAGAAAGAAGAGAGCAACCAAACCAATAAACAAATCTAGCAATGAATACAAGTGCTGAAAACTATACTAAGAAAAAAAGAAAAAAGAAACAAAAAAAACACAGAACTCTAGGACAAATGATAAAAGCAAAGCTATACAGACAAAATCACACAAAGAAGCATACACATACACACTCACAAAAAGAGAAAAAGGATATATATATATATATATATATAAAGGAAAAAAGAGAACAACCAAGTCAATAAACAAATCTACCAATGATAATAAGCTCTCAATACCAAACTATGATAAACATGAAACCAGAAACAAATTAGATGCAGAAAGCAAACCCCAAGTAAGTTGTTCCCAAAGTCCACCACCTCAATTTTGGGATGATTCGTTGTCTATTCAGGTATTCCACAGATGTAAGGGACATCAAGTTGATTGTGGAGATTTAATCCGCTGCTCCTGAGGCTGCTGGGAGCAATTTCCCTTTCTCTTCTTTGTTCTCACAGCTCCTGGGGTTCAGCTTGGATTTGGCCCCACCTCTGCCTGTAGGTCGCCTTCGGGCATCTGTTCTTCGCTCAGACAGGATGGGGTTAAAGTAGCAGCTGATTAGGGGGCTCTGGCTCACTCAGGCCAAGGGGAGGGAAGGGTACGGAATGCCGGGGAGCCTGCAGCAGCAGAGGCCGGCATGGTGTTGCCGCAGCCTGAGGTTAGCCATGTGTTCTCCTGGGGAAGTTTTCCCTGGATCACAGGACCCTGGCACTGGTGGGCTGCACGTCTCCCGGGAGCGTGTGGATAGAGACCTGTGCTTGCACACAGGCTTCTTGGTGGCTGCAACAGCAGCCTTAGCGTCTCATGCCCATCTCTGGTGTCCACACTGATAGCTGCAGCTGGCGCCCATCTCTGGAGCTCATTTAGGTGGTGCTCTGAATGCCTTCTCCTGGCACACCTCAAAACAATGGTCTCTTGCCTCTTAGGCAGTTCTAGACTTTTTCCCAGACTCCCTCCCGGCTAGCTGTGGTGCACTAGCCCACTTCAGGCTGTGTTCACGCAGCCAACCCCAGTCCTCTTCCTGGGATCTCACCTTCGAAGCCCGAGCCGTAGCTCCCAGCCCCCACCCGCCCCAGCAGGTGAGCAGACAAGCCTCTCGGGCTGGTGAGTGCTGGTCGGCATCTATCTTCTGTGCAGGAACCTCTCTGTTTCACCCTCTTCACCTCTTTTGCTGCACTCTCCTCCGTGCCTCCAAAGCTTCACTCCCGGCCCACCCCTCCGGCTCCGCCAGTGAAGGCGCTTCCTAGTGTGTGGAAACTTTTCCTTCTTCACATCTCCCTCCCAGAGGTACAGGTCCCGTCCCTATTGTTTTGTCTCTGTTTTTCCTCTTTTTCTTTTGCCCTACCCAGGTACATGGGGAGTTTCTTGCCTTTTGGGAGGTCTGAGGTCTTCTGCCAGCGTTCAGTGGGTGTTCTGTAGGAGTTGCTCCACGTGTAGATGTATTTCTGGTGTATCTGTGGGGAGGAAGGTGATCTCCAAGTCTTACTCCTCTGCCATCTTGAAGGTCTCTTTATCACTATTTCTGTTCATGGTGAAATACTTGTTTACTGAGTGATTACTGTGTGCCAGACATTCTTCCAAATGTGTGTACTAATTAATTTAATTTTCATGATCACCGTAATATTTTCTACATTTTACAGGTAAGAAAACTGTGATAAAGAAACATCAAATGATTTATGCTAGATCACATTAGGTAGATCAGGATTCAAACCCAGGTAGTCTGACACCAGAGCCAGTCCTCTCACCCTTGCAGCAAGATTCTCCATAATCTACTTAGGAAGACAATATCAAAAACTCTAAGCAAAAAGTTTCCTGTGTTCCCTCAGGCAGTTGTGCTCAATGACTTTGACACAACTTACTTAGAAGAGCAAAGGATAAAATTTATTAATCTGAGTCTTCTTGTGAAAATAAAGGCCCAAAGTGGCAGAAACACAGAATTCCTGTGTTCCATTTGGGGCTTTTTCTCCTCATATACCCATAACATGTACAGTCTTTTTCTTTTTGAACATCTTTTCTTTCATTATTCAAAGTAGGCTCTAAAGTTAACCATTTTTTTAAAAAAGATAGGGAGGAGAAAGAGTAATCTTCTTCTAATACTTCTTTTTTACATACAGATTATTAATCATCTAAAATTTATATTGATGGGTGTGTTCTAAATTAGAGTCAAATTTATTTTTCCTAAATTATAGACAATTGTCCTAACATAATTTGTTGAATAATTTTTCCTTTACCCACCTATTAAGATTACTACCTTTTAATTTACTAAATTTCTCTATATATGTAGGTCTTTTTGTGGATTGTTCATTCTATTCTGTTGATATATTTGTCTAGTACTAACACCACACTATTTAACTTACTCAAAGAAATTTGATGTCTTCCTTTTCAAGACTTTTTTGTAGTTTTATTCAACCACCATGGATATTTTAGGATAAACCTATCAAGATCCATTTTTTTTTAAGTTGATACATTTTCTGGAATTGCATTGTATTTTAAAAGGCATTTTATTAGTTATAATTATAATTAGTTTTTACCTAATTTAGAAATTAATTTTTAAAGAATTGCTTCCTTATTCAGGATTATAGTAAGTTGTGCAGTTTATTCAGAGTTTGCTCTTATGTTCTTAAATTCTCTATAGTATTTGTATACATTTTTCATCAGGATTTTTTAAAGTACATTATAATATTTATCACAAAGTTGGCATGGTTATTTTGCAAAGGGTATCAGTCAATTATACAACCATTACAAACTTGTTGCAGTAAAAGAATATTTATTGCATTTTCTCACCTCTTTGAACTTAGCATAATGTTTCTGATTTGCAATTGAGTGATTTTAATTCCTTAAAATGTAGTTTGATTATTTTATCTTACAAAAAGACCCAAACACATTATTTCAGGAACACAGAAAGAAGAAAAGATCTAATTTGAAACCATTCTTAATTTTCCTGATAAAGGAGATATAAGAAGTCCTAAGTTCTAAAGTAAATTACTGAAAACTGAGTTTCCTGGTTTCTTTTAACTAACTTACTGATCTAATGTCCTTCTTTGCTGTTATTTAAAACTTTAAATTAGATTGAGAAAATTTGGTAAAAATAAATGAAAGCAGTGATAATTTTAGATTATGTTTTATTCAAACCATAGTATCTATATCTCTTACCCAAGATTTTGTTACACCATCATTCCATTGAGAATTACTGATTTCAATTGAACATTTGAATTTTTACTTGAAAAATACTAGTTGAAAGCTTAAAAGTATCCTTGAATAATGTTTCAAATTTATACCAAAAAGGACTTTAATTATTATTTTGTCAGTTGACTATACTCCTCAATAGGTCTTTTATCTCTAGATGGTTCTATGTATAGTAAATGTCATTCCTTGGTTCATTGGGACATTTATAAAAAATCAACATTTAATCAGGTATATTTTTCTACATCTCTTCTTTTAAACTGTTCATTTAAATAATGTATCATTATAAAAATATATTTAATGTTTTCACATAACTGTTCTTCTTTGACCTTCACACCAATATTGTATATTTGAAAAAGCAATGATTTATTCTCACCATTTAATGGGTAAGAAGGTTGACACAATAATGTGGTTTGCTCACTGTCACATAGCTGATCAACAGATTCCCAGTCCAGTGGTCTTCCTTGTAAAATCAACTCCTTCCTCATATTCCTTTTTAAAAAGCCATGATGGGATTTCCCTGGTGGTACAGTGGTTAAGAATCCGCCTGCCAATGCAGGGGACATGGGTTCAATCCTGGTCTGGGAAGATCCCACATGCCGCAGAGCAGTTAAGCCCATGTGCCACAACTACTGAGCCTGTGCTCAAGAGCCCGCAAGCCACAACTACTGAAGCCCATGCACCTAGAGCCCATGCTCCTCAGCAAGAGAAGCCAGTGCAATGAGAAGCACATGCACCGCAACAAAGAGTAGCCCCTGCTCATTGCATCTAGAGGAAGCCCGCGCGCAGCAGCAAAGACCCAATGCGGCCAAAAATAAGTAAATTAAAAAAAAAAAAAAAAAGCCATGAAACCACCTCTCAAGATTCCTGTCTTTGTTTTTTTGTTTTTAGTTTGTATGTTATATCTCATTACATTTTCTACAAGTGCCAGTTTTGGAGCAGAGCTATGAGGACACCCTAAGAAGGGAAACTTGAGGGGCAATAGAAAAGCCACATAGCAATTGTAGTGTGGATCTCACAATAATACAGAAGGAATAAATTACAAAGCCACAATCAACTTAGATCTAAACTCAGGTGATGTGGATGTAGCAATATTATGCCTTCTCTGTGTAATTGCAATTACTTTCGAGTTTATTTTGTCATCAAACAAGCAATTTTTCAATCAGCGCAGTCCCTGAAGATCAGCACTGTGGTATATGAATTGTTTAATTCATTTATCATGCACTTCTTAATGCCCAGCTCCCCCCGCTCAAAAAAAAAAAGATCAAGAAGTTTGAGGAAGGATTACACAGAAAGCAAACGTGGAGGACAAAGGTAATATCGCAGTTGGTTCTCATTCTCAAAAAAAAAGTTTAAATGTGAGAAGAGTAGCATAAAGCTTTTAGTGACATACGTGATTTTATTTAATAGAGAAACAATATTTGTCAAAATGAACATAAAGTATATTTTATGCTTGTTTAATTTTTTCATCTTTTTAGATAACTTACATAAACATACATAGGAACTATTTTTTTGGACAAAGAAGACATTTAAGCAGAAACAGTGTGCCTCATATTTCATGTCCTTACACAAATGACAAATGTCAGGCCCATGGGATTCATTCCCAACTTGTCATAGCACTTTTCCCTTCAACTTGTGGATCTTTCTCAACTTAAGGTCCCAAAGAGCTGCTCCCTTTTGTTCTAAATTCTGCTGGAAGAAAAATCTATTTATTTTTTTCTAAGATAACATTTATTTTTCTTCATTAAAAACGTGATCATTTAATCAGATTTTGTCATCCTTAATTATCCCAACACTAGTCATAGTGAGTTAAATAAAAAATCTGCTAGGTAGTTTCTTTGCCAAAATAAACTTACAATCTAACTGTGGATAAGAAAGGAGTGAAAATAACTAAATAACTAATTAGCTAAATGAATGAATCTCTGATTGACCAAAGATTAAATTAGAAAGCCAAGCACTATAGTAAACAACAAGCTATGTAATATAGTGAGCTCTGTAATACCTTGCAAAAAAGAGTCAGGCTCTCCTGGAATTGATAGAAGATACATCTGTGTGGTAGAAATTTAGCTGGATTTAAAAGGATGCGTAGCATTTGACTTGGCAGGGCTGTGCAGAAAGGGCAACTTTGGGTGATTGAGAACAGTGATTTTCAAACGTTTTTTCCCATTTGCAGAAAATTTTTTGAAGTAAACTGTTACTTTAAAACCTAAGATATAACAGCTCAAAGCAGAGCTGCTTTGATTGAAGTGAGGAGGGAAATGGGCTTCATATTTGTGAATTTGGCCTCCTGGTTTTTCCTGGAGTTCTGATTTAGCATGTTCAAAATCATCCATTTATATTTCATCTGTATCTGTATCTTCTGTGGCATCTTTGAATGCTAATATCTAAGTCCCATAATGGAGACGTTTGCAAAAATCCAGACTTGAACCAGGGTCCAAGCAGCAAAACGGGAGGAAACAAAAGGATAATTAGGAAGCAGCTGTAAAAAATAAATACAATGTGTTAAAGGGATGCTGGGAAGAGGAAGAAAGGAATCTGAAATGTTGCCAAAGTAATGAGTCTGTATATCAGGAAGAAAATCAGTGGTACTAGGTAGAGAACTAGAAAGTCAGGAGAAGAAACTGTATTTGTTTCTTTTAGCATGTATATGTTTTATTCATTTTTTCCCCTTTTCAGTATATCACTGTGCTTAGATGGGCTTTAAAGCATGGATTTAAAGACCAGATTTATTCTGGTAGGATCTTTAAGTCTCTGTCTTTTCTGAAAATCTGGAATCTACTGAGAGGCATGTGATGTACTTTATGCCTCCCATCTTCAGACAGCCCTGGCCCTGCATCATTTACAGCATACCAGGTACTGGCGATAGAGTGAAAAGATGACACAGTTTTAGCCTTCAGAAAACTCCCAAATTTGTTGTGGAGACGTGTATTTAGATGAATAAACTAATGTAAAATTAAAACTGGGTTAAATAGTGGGGAAGAATGGTACCTAGTGCCCGGAGAACATATACCAGGCCTGATCTAGTCAGAGAAGGTATCCATGCGGCAGTGATATTTAAGCTGAGTAATAATTAAATAGAAGAAATGGGAGTGAGAGATGGGAGATGATTCCAGGTAGAGGGAAAGGCATGTGCAAAGACATTAAAGGGAGAGAGGAAGCCAGTATGGCTGGAGCATAGAGGGTGAGATGTAAGAGAGAAAGCTGGAGAGGAGTGGATTATTCTAAGAGCACTGGATGTCATTGATGGGGAAAAGGAGAGTCACATGATCATATATGGGTCTTGGAAAGATGACTCTTGTTGCATCATGGAGAACTGTTTGTAGAGTGGCCAGATGAGACACGGTCACATAGGTGACTGTTGCAGATATGCAGACAAAGTTCTTGGTATCTTGGGCCAGAGTTGCTGTCCTGAAGATATAAAGAAGAGAATTAAGATTCAAGTGATAGTTGGGAGGTAAAAGAGATTGAAATTGGTGATGAGGGTTAAAGGAGAGCAATGATATATCAATGATATATGGAGTCTTGACATGGCATCATTATTGCAAGAATCACTTTCCCAATTTAATGTTCGCTTTTAAATTTTATTTCTGGTGTTTTTGATATGGGAATATTTTACAGTTAATGTAACATTAAAATCTAATTTTTATATTTTTTGTTTATACGTTTTTGCTTAAAAAGGAGTTCTCCACATGCTTAGAAAATGTAAATTACCTACTTACCTACATTTTTCCCATTCTTTTACAGTATTTTTTTTCTTGTTGTAAAGGCTGAAGCTAATAGGATTTAGGTCTTTAATACATCTGAGATACACACATATGTACATGCATACATGTATATAATCTATTCAGTATAAATGTGAGGTAGGTAAGGTTCTAAATTTATTTTTTCCTTGTAAATAACTAATTGTCCTATAACCCATATATTATATTGTGATTCCGAGTCATTTACCTTTTTATGAAGTATTTTGACAATAAATGTGCCACTGAGATTAGCCCTACAAAGTATTAAAAAATTATATTCATGTGAATACTTTAAGTGATCTGTTTTCTTAAAAAATAACCCTGTAAATATTATGCAGAAAGTAATTTAAATGCCCTGCAGTATTGGAAGGAATAGTGTTGAAAACAGTCATGAAAACAAACCCAAAAGCTAGTGTGATTTTGAGTGTATATAGTTTTGCTTATTTACAAAATACATCTTTTTAAGTCATTGATTGTACTAATTATAGTTATATTCCTCAACTCTCATCTGTATTCTTCTTGGAATTCTACCTTTGCCTCTTAGGACTAAAAATAAGTCATTTAGTTTATTTTATCTGCTCAGACAGAAAAAATTTTTTTTACAAACTCCTTCTGACCTCTTTTGAAAGATAACTGTACAGACTTGAAACCCAAATTATCCTTTTCTCTTTTACTAAAGCTAATGAGTGCACTGTGACATTAACTGGGTTTCATGAAATGATTTTATCAATCTGTAATATAAATTATGTTTTTCTGTTGTGTCAGCTTGATGTATGTGAAACAAAGATGCGGTATACCCAGTCTCCAGTAAGGAAATATCAGTGTAATTAGAAAGGTCAAAATGACTCAAGTCATTGTGTTTTCATTTCCAGAAAACTTGCCTTTTAAAAGATGAGGCTTACTTATTTTTAGATTAGCACCATCTTGGAAACACCTACCTGTTAATTAGAACTGTGATTCCCTTCCATTCCCACAGCAGTACTGAGCCCATGCAGAAGTCGACAGCACTATAATTAGGAATTTTCTTCTAAGAAAAACATTATAATAGACATCCTGCCATGCTTATTTTATTTTAATTGGGTGTTTAGCTCTAGGGATCTTCATAACTTTTCATAAAAATTTAATGTTAGTAAAATCACCTGCAAGGAAGCACTGCTTATCTCCTTGATTACACCATAAGGAGTAGGATCTTAATTTGAGCCTTTCTTTTCTTTTTTTTAAGCTAATGAGAGCAAAGAGCTTTAAGTGGATCAACACAATGCATCACCAAGTATTGCTTATGACCTGTTTGAAAGAAAAATTACACAGGACAGAGTTAAACAGGGCAGGAAGATTTTGTTCAGAACTGTCGCAATAGGGGAGAGAGATTGAATTCAACTACCTCTGAAACACAAGGCCAGGAGAGTTTTTAAGTGCTGGGGTGAAGTAATGAAAAAGTACTGGAGGACTTTAGCAGGGACGTTGGTCAGTGTTATCAGGCCATCTGTGTTTGCTAATCAGTGCTTATGAAAGTAAGCCTCCCACCCTCCCCCAAAGACAGGGGAGACAGGATCTGTCTTTCTGGATGATTACATTTCAAAGGGATGGTTCCCAGCTCCTTGAGAAAGAGTCCTGGGTTACAAAACCGGGAGAGAGGGGCTGGAAGAAGATTTACGTCTCAAAGGATCAGAGGAGGCATTTACAATTACAGGTTTTCTAAAGTAAATGTTCCAAGAGAAGAGAGGTAAGGGACCTTAAGTCAGGAGGAAACCTGTGCACAATTTAGTCAAGCTGAAGGGAATGCCAAGGCCATTTCGGTCACCCATTGATGAGCTACTAGATGTTACCTGATGATCTGGGAACTGATAGAAAAGTACAAGTCTTTTCTTACAGGTAAAGGATATACAATCTTAAAATCTTTACATTTTATGGGTAACTAAAGGCTGCTCACAAGTAACTTACTAAATTAGATGTTAGCATATAGCAGGGAAGTGTTTGCAATCTGCTTTAGAGTGCCAGAAATTTCACTATCTGAAATTTACCAAATAATAATAATAGAGACACCCATTGATGCCAGACACTGTTTTAAGCATGTTTTATATAATGTACACAACAGTCCAAGAGCTCTTCTTTTCCCAGAAGTTGTAACTTGTCCGGGGTTAGACTGCGAATGGAAGAGCAGATCTCAAAACCAGGGCTGTGACTCCAGAGCCAGGGTCTGGGCCCAAAAGAGACATGCATGAGCACAAGCTGAAAGAATGACAGAGGCCCATGCAGAAGAGGTTCATATTTCTTTTTTCTTTCCTTTAAATAACTGAAATGTCCTCCAAAGCCAGTCCTAACTCCACCCACTTTAACACTTCCTACCTAAGCTTTAGTTTTGTCCTGCTTCTTGAATGGAAGACAGTCTTGTCTCTCTGCAGGTGTCAAAGGCCTTCTTCCAGCTTTGCTTTCTTTCTTGTTTACTGTGGTCTCTCAGCAGCACTTCATTTATTTATGCAGAAATTATTAACGTGACAGAGGTCAGCCTGATTTAGAATCAGTTTGGACTCCTACGATCATTTCACATTCCAGTGGCACAAAGCAGGAA
>NW_006787415.1:1666193-1696663 GCF_000442215.2 Lipotes vexillifer
CTCGACCTTTCTTTCTGCTTGGGTGATGACATCAATTACGAAAATAGTAAAAAGATGTATGACCACCATCAGTCATGGTCCTGTAGCACTGGCCTGTGAGTGACTACTTAAGTGCGATATAAAAGCTTTAAGATGTGTGCCAATTCTTGTACAACACAGATATGTGAAGACTTCTGTTACGTTTCACTTTCTTAACTTAAATATTCAGGGACTTCCCTGGCGGTCCAGTGGTTAAGACTTTGCCTTCCAATGCTGGGGGTGTGGGTTCGATCCCTGGTCAGGGAACTAAGATCCACATGCCTCGCAGCCAAAAAAAACAAAACATAAAACAAAAGCAATATTGTAACAAATTGAATTAAGACTTAAAAAAAATACACTAAAAAAAAAAAGAGAGAAACATTCAGAAGCCTGGGAAATAACACAGAATGCTGATAATTTGTCATTAGAGAATCAAAGTTCTTACAGTAAATGTTTTGATCCCTGTTTTGGTTACCAACTAGTTTGGGGGTGAATATGTGAATTTATCAAAAATTAATCATGAATATTTTATTAAGTACTGTTCCCAGGCTACCCTCTGGGAGCAGGTTACCTAGAAAGGCATACAGTCAAGTAAAGCAGTGGTTACCAAATGACATAATTAATGCAATGAGCACTTGTCAAAATTATACAGCTGTTCATAAATTTATATATTTAGTGCTTGTCTCCCCCATTAACTAGTTAACTCCATGAGGGCAGGGACCATGTTTCTTTTGTTGCTGTACCATAGCAACTGATACATTTTAGAAACTCGATATTTTTAAATGAGTGAATGAGTCATTCATTCTGCAATTAAGAGAGGCAGCCAAAAGGCTGGAGAGGACTAGATCAGGACAGGTTTGGTCAGGGAAAGTTACTGAAATTGTCATACTGTCATAGATCTGTTATCTTCCTCATGTTTTCAAAGTTTATATTAATTGGATTCCTCTGGCTTTCCTGAGCATCTGCTATGCAGATGACACTGCACTATGTTCTCCTACCCAACTTATCCAATAAGACTGTACTCTGTAATGTACTGACAGCCAAAGTCAATTTTCTACATAATGAATATGAAATTTCCACTCCTAAGTCTTGAGAATATAATGTCCTATTTTTATTTATCAGAGTATATTTAAACACAGACCTACTGACATAAGAAACTACGCATAAACCAGTTAACACTGAACACTGCATGATGGCCCTTCCTGCTATGTGTTGGGAGGTCATCAAATTTTAGCTTCTTGCAAATGGCACTCCAAATTACCCTGAAGGTCACTAGAGGGACATTAATGATGATCACTAAAAATGGTCATGTAGAAGTAGATGAAATTCATAATTCATAATTATAGTACATGTCATTCTTTTAACAAAATATCATGTCTCCTCCATTCTTATACCTTCTACCTTAGTGGATAATATGATGTTCATTCAAACTAATAAGCTTATGATCAGTCTTTCGTGAGGTTAAATGATTGGTTGCTTGAATTTGGGGATAATGGAAATAACAAATCAGCAGCAACAGCAACAAAGGAAATCTTTAACTGTAGCTTTAGCACCTTTATAGTTAAAGAGGAATCAGCTTGGGCTTTGAAAGCTTTCCTAACTGGAATAAAACCCACGAACTAGAAAACAGATTATTTTCTTTTTTTATTTGGAAAGCAAGGTGTAATTTTATGCATGATCAATTCCATCATATAGTCTATACATTTCCTCCAATGGAAAAGATACATTCATTAATTGTGTCAGTGTCTTTCAAAATTGTAAGGCAACTACTACCTTTACATTTTGTTTTTGAAAGGTCTTGAAAACCTAGTTTGGATGTGATAACCTCTCTCTTTCCCATTGTCTAATATAAGTTATGGTGTGATAATTAAATCACCAGTGAAGGGCATTGTTAAAATGTATTGGTATTACATGAAAACAGGATGTGTGCAGGTTTGCAAAGTGGCAACTTGAAAATTTCTTCAAATTCTTCTTTGCCTATTTTCTGTAATAAATTGTGAGTAGAATAAAAGGTTTAAGGAAATATTGAATGCAAAAAATTTACTTGACTATTTACCAAAGATTTTAAAATATGTACAGGGGAAGTGAATTGTATAGGTTTCAACAATCATCTGCTGTTATCTTAACTATATATCAGGAAGCATCTATGTGATCACTGCCTGAATGTAGGTATGTCAGGCTAAATCTGGCAAATTGGTGTGCAATCAAGTCAATTATAATTAGTTTTCTATTTTTTTTTTCAATTACTTTATTTCTAACAGGGTAATTTTAATTAAGGTATATGGGGGACTTGACTGGTGGTCCAGTGGTTAAGACTTCACCTTCCAGTGTGGTGAGTGCAGGTTCGATCCCTGGTCAGGGAACTAAGATCCCACATGCCTCTCAGACAAAAAAACCAAAACATAAAACAGAAGCAATATTGTGACAAATTCAATAAAGACTTTCAAAATGGTCCACATCAAAGATATCTTCAAAAAAAATAAAGGTATATGGGTTTATTTAAAGTAACAATTGATTATATGCCATAATATCATAAACTGAAATCTGATGAAAAAGCTTAGTGATTTTTTTCTGATTTAAATCTCTTTGATGTTTGCCTAAGATAGCATGTGTCCAGAATATACTCTGCTGGGAAATCTATATCACATGATGATTTTCTGTGTTGTCTGAAAGTATTTTTATTTTATTTTTTTATTTTAAATGGATTTTATTTGATTTTATCATGTGCTCATATATTTTAGTTATCTATTTTCGAGAAGGAATTGAGGCAAAGAAAAATGAAGTTCTTTTTCAGGAAATCTTCAACTCTTGCTATTTATTCATTGATTTAGTTTTAGATGTTTTATTTGAAAAAGTCCATATAAGGAAGGTTTTCATTTTGAGTGGGTGGTGTTTTAGGATTGTTCAGGTCATGCGCCTCCTTTGTTCAGATACTGGGGCTCTTTTGTGGTCATTGAGTATTAATTTTTTTCAAGTCATCAAGCACATCCTGTTTTGTGACTTTTGTTCCATGCATCAGGAATTTCACCTGTATCTATAAATCTTTTGTGATATTGTTCTTGTAGTTTTGATCTGAAGTGACAGACTCCACTTGGCATATTCCCTTCCTGCCTGTCAATAGTTCTTATATGGGATTTCCCTGCCATCTCCCAAAACTAAAGAACAGTCACTTGCTACCAAACTGGTACAGTAATCAACAACAAAGTGGTCTATTTTGTACCACGATATTCCACTGACAACCTCTGGATGGTGGCAGGGAACACTGTGGTCTCCTTTGAAAGTATTTTTAAACTGTAGAGAATATATACTGCTGAGAAAACTTCATCACATGTAACAGTGTCTGGAAGCTATTTTCTGTTGTCTGACAGGTTTTGTTTTGTTTTTTAAACTACAATAGCTAACAAAATTAAATGTAACAGGAAGAAAAATACCAGTTTTAATGGTACAGATTACCCATATGAGATTGTAGTTTGGATCTCAACCAAGATTAAACTAGCTAATTAAACAGAGGCAAATCATACAGAGCTGAAATTAAAACTTACCCATTTACCAGATTGTTTTTGGCAGGATTCCTTTGGTTGTAAGTGACAAAATCACAACTAAACTACTTGAATGAGAGAAGAAACTACTGTCCTAGGAAACTAGGAAGTCTGAGGGTGATCTGTCCTTAGGCACAGCTTAATGCTGTGTTCAGTGCCCTCAACAGCGCTCGGTCTTTCTTTTATTGCTTCTCTGCCGTTGTCTGCCCTTGACTTGCTTTTCTTTCTGAGGAATTATAATGTGCAAAATGTGAGTCTGTAGCCAAAGAGAATGATTTTTTTGCTCATGCCCATGAATGAAACTAATCTGGAGTAAGCCATTTATAACAACGTATACTAATTGGCCATACTGTGATTTGTTCCCCTTTAGGAAAGGTGAGGTTCATGTGGAATAAAAGGGAAAGAAAGATTTTTTTAACCATCTTAATCATTTCTAAGGGTACAGTTCAGTGATGTCAACTATATTCACATTGTTGTGCAACAAATCTCTAGAACTTTTTCATCTTGCAAAACTGAAACTCTATACCCACTGAACAATTCATTTCCCCCTCCCCCAGCCTCTGGAAACTACCATTCTATTTTCTGTTTCTATGAGTTTGACTACTTTAGATATCTCATATAAGTGGAATCATACAGTATTTGTCTTTTTGTGACTGGCTTATTTCACTTAGTATAATGTCCGCAAGATTCATCTATGTTGTGGCATGTGACAGGATTTCAAAAGAAAAGACATTTCACAACTTTTTTTTTATTTTAAAGGGGTATCCAAGAACACAAATGCCCTCAGGCAACTTAAATTCATAAAACAAACATAAAGAAACCTTATGGGACTGAAAATAACTGGAAAATGCACTGCTCACCTAACATTTTTCAAATTCATTCAAAACACTGAGTTTACCAAGTTAAAGAAAGGCAAAATCACATCTGTAGCCTTTGGACTAAAAGTTTTAATACCTTCTTTTAAGTAGGCTTTGGGGATGATTTCTTAAAAAAATAAGAAAGACATTTATTTTTCTATATAATTTTTTAATTAAACCTTTTATTTTGAGATAATTATTGATTCACATACAGCTGTTAAAAAATTATGCAAAGAAATCCCATGGATCCGTTAAGCAGTTTCCCCCAATGGCAAAATCTTGCAAAACTGTAGTGAAGTTTCCCAACCAGTATATTGACATTAATATATTCCACTGATTTTATTTAAATTTCCCCAGTTTTTCTTATGTTTATTTGTGTGTGCATACACACATGTAATTTCATGCAATTTTATTACTTGTGTACAATGATTAAAGTAGAGTTTGTAGATTACATGTGGCTATTTCCAAGGTGCTATTATTTTTATAAATCTTAGTAGGAAAATATGTAATGCTGTTAATTTTATGTGACAAACATGAAGAAGGGTATATCTTATACTTAAACTAGATCTTTGCTTTCAAATTTCAAAACTTACTCAAACTATATACCCTTTAACATTTTCTTGTTCTGTCTGTAATTATAGAATGATATATGAATATTTATTTTTCCCAAACCTTTCTTCTCCTTAATATTTAGAATTAGGTACTGTTTTCATTGTGTCATTATTACCAGAAAAGTAGGACATAGTTTAAAAACTTCACTGTTAATATCTGAAGATAATAATTGAGGGGAAATAATAGTGTTAATTTAAAAGTTTACTATTTTGCTCAGAATGTTTATATTTACTGGTCTTATAAAAGACAGATCATTAGGCATTTGCATTAAGGGCAGCAAGACTCTCCATTTAGTTATGTAGAACTGTATAACTAAATCATAGAGAGTAGAATGAGTTTAAATATTTGCAAGGCAAATTACCCAACCCTTAGGTACATAGTCACCATTATATTTTACACCTCTTTAATGATTATTTCCTTGTTCACCTTTATAAATTATTCTAATTTATAGAGTTTGTACTTCCTCAAACAAGAATACCTTCTTTTCCCAAGTCCTTCTTAATCTTATATATAGGAAAAGACTCAGAGAATTTTCTAAGTTACTGAATAGAAAATCCTTTTTAGGAAAAATGAAGTGACATAATAGGAACAAAAGACATTGCAATAAATTGAAATAGCTTCTTTATATAAATAAATTAAGGACATTTTCTCTTCATAAAGAAAAATTAATGCAATTACTTTCTTAATAAAGAACACAAAGCTTTCCAATAATTACATGGTCTCTTATTTCCCCTTCATTTCAGCAGAGACCTTATGAAGACAATTCAGTCTTTTAGTTTTTGGATGATGATCTGAAGTTAAATGATGGCTGTACTGAGCCTATTTGAATTATTTTTTAGGGAAAACTTAATCAAGGCCATTCTCATTTACTCATTTATTCAATACTTACACTAATAATAATAGTAGTAAAAACAAGTGACAACTTTTCTGAGTCCTGAATTGTTTCTCTCTAAACCATCATAACTCTTTATTTTAGCTTTCTTAATTTCTATCTCTTCCATTCTAACTGAGCCTTCCAGTGTTTATTCTTTATTTTCCTTATGATTTTGTTTTTGCATCTATGATAGTTTATTTTGTATTCTTTATTTCTTAGTTCTGTGAACTGCCAGTTCATCTGTACCATCACATTCCTGAGATCTTATATTTCTACTTTGTTGTTTCCCAAGAGAGAGGAAAATGCTTCTTATGTTTTTTAGAACAGTCGTTTAACGTTTTCCTCAGTTTCATGGCTTCTTTTTTTGGGGGGGTGTGGGGCTGATTTTCATCTAGTCTTTTTTTCTTACAGAAACTTTGTGTTAGTGCTGTACTATATCCCTTTTTTAGAAAACATACTTATCTCTGGAAAAATTATCAACACTCCTCCCTGGACAAGCCCTTCACCATAGATATATTTTGGCAGAGATGTTTGTTACCATTCTAAGCTTTCTGATTTCCACAAAGAAAAGGCATTGGGTTCTCAGCTGCCTCAGGTTAAAGCTGCTTCATGAAGACATGGTTTAACTGTTTAATTCTTTACTTTCTGTAGCTCTGTCTTTTCTACTTTTCTTCTACTTCTCTGAAACAAAATACTTCCAGGAGCGGTTTGTTCTGCCAGCACAGATCACCTCAGTTTCTGCACCCACAGCTGTATATATAGAATAAGTTTTATGGCCTGCACTGTCAGGCAGTATATTTTTCTTGGTTATTTCTTAGGTCTACTGTCCTTGAACCCTTTTGCCACTGACAGTGCTCTTTTGCCACTGACAGAGCTCTTTTGCCACTGACAGAGCTTGGCCTTTTGCTACTTTTATGAGCTTTGCAATGCTCCAGAAGTTACCTTGTCCCTGTTTGCTGTCAACTTCTTAGTATTTCTTTCAACATTTTAATTGTTGAAATGAACTTGTTTATTTACATAGCTATGATCATTCAGGAAATTATCTATGCTATGTTATCATTATTTTTTTAACACCTTTATTGGAGTATAATTGTTTTACAATGGTGTGTTAGTTTCTGCTGTATAACAAAGTGAATCAGCTATACATATACATATATCCCCATATCTCTTCCCTCTTACGTCTCCCTCCCTCCCACACTCCCTATCCCACCACTCCAGGTGGTCACAAAGCACTGAGCTGATCTCCCTGTGCTGTGTGGCTGCTTCCTACTAGCTATCTATTTTACATTTGGTAGTGTATATATGTCCATGCGACTCTCTCACTTCTTCCCAGCTTACCCTTCCCCCTCCCTGTGTCCTCAAGTCTATTCTCTACATCTGTGTCTTTATTCCTGTCCTGCCCCTAGGTTCTTCAGAACCATTTTTTTTTTTTTAGATTCCATATATATGTGTTAGCATTCGGTATTTGTTTTCCTCTTTCTCACTAACTTCACACTGTAGGAGAGTCTCTAGGTCCAACCACTTCACTACAAAAAACGTAATTTCATTTCTTTTTATGGCTGAGTAATATTCCATTGTATATATGTGCCACATCTTCTTTATCCTTTCATCCGATGATGGACACTTAGGTTGTTTCCATCTCCTGGCTATTGTAAATAGAGCTGCAGTGAACATTGTGGTACATGAGTCTTTTTGAATTATGGTTTTCTCAGGGTATATGTCCAGTAGTGAGATTGCTGGGTCATATGGTAGTTCTATTTTTAGATTTTTAAGGAACCTCTGTACTGTTCTCCATAGTAGCTGTATCAATTTACATTCCCACCAACAGTGCAAGATGGTTCCATTTTCTCCACACCCTCTCCAGCATTTATTGTTTGTAGATTTTTTTAATGATGGCCATTCTGACTGGTATGAGGTGATACTTCATTGTAGTTTTGATTGGCATTTCTCTAATGATTAGTGATATTGAGCATACTTTCATGTGTTTGTTGGCAATCTGTATATCTTCTTTGGAGAAATGTCTATTTAGGTCTTCTGCCCATTTTTGGATTGGGTTGTTTGTTTTTTGACATTGAGCTTCGTGAGCTGCTTGTGTTTTGGAAATTAATCCTTTGTCAGTTTCTTCATTTGCAAATATTTTCTCCCATTCTGAGGGTTCTCTTTTCATCTTGTTTTTGGTTTCCTTTGCTGTGCAAAAGCTTTTAAGTTTCACTAGGTCCCATTTATTTTTGTTTTTATTTCCATTTCTCTAGGACATGGGTCAAAAAGGGTCTTGCTGTGATTTATGTCATAGAGTGTTCTGCCTATGTTTTCCTCTAAGAGTTTTATAGTGCCTGGCCTTACATTTAGGTCTTTAATCTATTTTGAGTTTATTTTTGTGTATGGTGTTCGGGAGTGTTCTAATTTCATTCTTTTACATGTAGCTGCCCAGTTTTCCCATATGCTATGTTATCATTAATAAGTCTAAAAGAAATGGAAATTTAATGTAGTAGATTAATAATAACATACAACTCTATCTTGGCATTTATTCTTCCACTCTCTGATTTTTATAATAGATTTTTCTAAAACTTCTCAGATAATTTCCTTCTCAGAGGGTGAGATTTTGGGTGATACACTTAAAACACTGGGGTCAGTTAGGACATATTGATGTCACTTGCCATTGTGATTTTGTTAGTGTGAAATGATTTTTCCTTTCAGTATAAGACTCTGGAGGTACCATGAAATCAACTGAAAATTCTATAAAGGAAATGAAACCCTGAATTATTTCAAACAAGCTAATATAAATTAAAATGTGTATTTTATACTTTTTCTTAAAGCAATTTTGCTACATTAAAAATTTACTGTGATAAGTAGCAAAACTGACTGCTTATTCTATTTTTAGTCATAACCTTATTACTCTGTTGACCCTTGGTTAAATCACTTAACGCTCTTGAACCTTGGTTTCCTGAAACCCCCACAATAATTTATCTTTCTGGTAGTAAAATATTGAGGACTTTTGTTAGGAGAAGGTGCCTAATGGCATGTTAGATACATTGAAGCAGTGAGTGTATGTGGCCAAATTATAACTGTTCCCAAGCATTTCCAGAAGTGAGCAAAGATGAAGCAAGCCTAGAGGGGTGCTGCTCTCATCCTCTGAAAACTCCTAGCTAAAAAGAGCAATCTCAGGAGGAAGCTAGCAAACCCTTTTTTTGACTGTTTTCTATAAACCAGACATGATGTTAAGCACTGTATGTACATAAATATATATATATGTATATATATGTGTGTGTGTATATATATATATATATATATATTTTTTTTTGTCCTATTGAGAAACATTTTAATATACATTGAGGTGGTTGGCATTTTCCCTTTTATAGATTAGGAGACTGAGATTTACACAGATTAGCTAGGAAATGGCTTAGAAATGGTGGAGCAAGGACACTACATAATGATCAAGGGATCAAACCAAGAAGAAGATATAACAGTTATAAATATATATGCACCCAACATAGGAGCACCTCAATACATAAGGCAATTGCTAACAACTATAAAAGAGAAAATCGACAGTAACAGAATAATAGTGGGGGACTTTAATACCTCACTTACACCAATGGACAGATCATCCACACAGAAGATTAATAAGGAAACACAAGCTTTAAATGACACAATAGACCAGATAGATTTAATTGATATTTATAGGATGTTCAATCCAAAAACAGCAGATTACACTTTCTTCTCAAGTGCACACGGAACATTCTCCAGGATAGCTCACATTTGGGGTCACAAATCAAGCCTCGGTAAATTTAAGAAAATTGAAATCATGTCAAGCATCTTTTCCGACCACAATGCTATGAGATTAGAAACCAATTACAGGGAAAAAAGCGTAAAAAACATAAAAACATGGAGACTAAATAATACATTACTAAATAACCAAGAGAACACTGAAGAACTCAAAGAGGTTATCAAAAAATACCTAGAGACAATTTACGACAAAAACACAGCAATCCAAAACCTATGGGATGCAGCAAAAGCAGTTCTAAGAGGGAAGTTTATAGCAATACATGCCTACCTCAAGAAACAACAAACATCTCAAATAAACAATCTAACCTTACAGCTAAAGGAACTAGAGAAAGAAGAACAAATAAAACCCACAGTTAGTAGAAGGAAAGAAATCATAAACATCAGAGCAGAAATAGATGAAATAGAAACAAAGAAAACAATAGCAAAGATCAATAAAACTAAAAGCTTGTTCTTTGAGATGATAAACAAAATTGATAAACCTTTAGCCAGACTCATCAAGAAAAAGAGGGAGAGGACTCAAATCAATAAAATTAGAGATGAAAAAGGAGAAGTTACAACAGACATCACAGAAAGATAAAGCATCCTAAGAGACTACGACAAGCAACTCTATGCCAATAAAATGGACAACCTGGAAGAAATGGACAAATTCTTAGAAAGGTATAACCTTCCAAGACTGAACCAGGAAGAAATAGAAAATATGAACAGACCAATCACAAACACTGAAATTGAAACTGTGATTAAAAATCTTCCAGCAAACAAAAGTCCAGGACCAGATGGCTTCATAGGTGAATTCTATCAAACATTTAGAGAAGAGCTAACACCCATCCTTCTCAAACTCTTCCAAAAAATTGCAGAGGAAGGAACACTCCCAAACTCATTTTATGAGGCCACCATCACCCTGATACCAAAACCAGACAGAGATACTACAATAAAAGAAAATTACAGACCAATTTCACTGATGAACATGGATGCAAAAATCCTCAACAAAATACTAGCAAACAGAATCCAACAACACATTAAAAGGATCATACCCCATGATCAAGGGGGATTTATCCCGGGGATGCAAGGATTCTTCAATATATGCAAATCAGTCAATGTGATACACCATATTAATAACTTGAAGAAGAAAAATCATATGATCATCTCAATAGATGCAGAAAAAGCTTTTGACAAAATTCAACACCCATTTATGATAAAAACTCTCCAGAAAGTGGGCATAGATGGAACTTACCTTAACGTAATAAAGGCCATATACAACAAACCCACAGCAAACATCATTCTCAATGGTGAACAACTGAAAGCATTTCCTCTAAGATCAGGAACAAGATGAGTATGTCCACTCTTGCCACTATTATTCAACATAGTTTTGGAAGTCCTAGCCCTAGCAATCAGAGAAGAAAAAGAAATAAAAGGAATACAAATTGGAAAAGAAGAAGTAAAACTGTCACTGTTTGCAGATGACGTGATAATATACATAGAGAATCCTAAAGATGCCAACAGAAAACTACTAGAGCTAGTCAATGAATTTGGTAAAGTTGCAGGATACAAAATTAATTCACAAAAATCTCTTGCATTCCTGTACACTAACAAGGAAAGATCAGAAAGGGAAATAAAGAAACTATCCCATTCACCATTGCAACAAAAAGAATAAAATACCTAGGAATAAATCTACCTAAGGAGGTAAAAGACCTGTACTCAGAAAACTATAAGACACTGATGAAAGAAATCAAAGATGACACAAACAGATGGAGCGATATACCATATTCTTGGATTGGAAGAATCAATACTGTGAAAATGACTACACTACCCAAAGCAATCTACAGATGCAACACAATCCCTATCAGATTACCCATGGAATTTTTACAGAACTAAAACAAAAAAACTTAAAATTTGTATGGAGACACAGAAGACCCTGAATAGCCAAAGCAGTCTTGAGGGGAAAAAAACAGAGCTGGAAGAATCAGGCTCCCTGACTTCAGACTACACTACAAAGGTACAGTAGTCAAGGCAATATGGTACTGGCACAGAAACAGAAACATAGATCAATGGAACAGGATAGTAAGCCCAGAGATTAAACCCATGCACCTATGGTCAACTAATCTATGACAAAGGAGGCAAAGATATACAATGGAGAAAAGACAGTCTCTTCAATAAGTGGTGCTGGGAAAACTGGACAGCTACATTTAAAAGAATGAAATTAGAACAGTCCCTAACACCATACACAAAAATAAACTCAAAATGGATTAGAGACCTAAATGTAAGACCGGACAGTATAAAACGTAAGAAGAGATCACATAAATCACAGCAAGATCTTTTTTGACCCACCTCCTAGAGTAATGGAAATAAAAACAAAAATAAACACATGGGACCTAATGAAACTTAAAAGCTTTTGCAAAGCAAAGGAAGCTACAAACAAGATGAAATGACAACCCTCAGAATGGGAGAAAATATTTGCAAAGGAATCAGTGGACAAAGGATTAATCTCCAAAATATATAAACGGTTCATGCAGCTCAATATTAAAAAAACAAACCCAACCAAAAATAGGCAGGAGACCTAAATAGACATTTCTCCAAAGAAGACATACAGACTGCCAACAGACACATGAAAGGATGCTCAACATCACTAATCATTAGAGAAATGCAAATCAAAACTATGAATTATCACCTCACACCAGTTAGAATGGGCATCATCAGAAAATCTACAAACAACAAATGCTGGAGAGGGTGTGGAGAAAAGGAACCCTTCTTGCACTGTTGGTGGGAATATAAATTGATACAGCCACTATGGAGAACAGTATGGAGGTTCCTTAAAAATCTAAAAATAGAACTACCACATGACCCAGCAATCCCACTACTGGGCATATACCCAGAGAAAACCATAATTCAAAAAGACACATGCACTCCAATGTTCATTGCTGCACTATTTACAATAGCCAGGTCATGGAAGCAACCTAAATGCTCATCGACAGATGAATGGATGAAGAAGATATGATACATGTATACAATGGAATATTACTCAGGCGATAAAAGGAATGAAGTTCGGTCATTTGCAGAGATGTGGATGGATCTAGAGACTGTCATACAGAATGAAGTAAGTCAGAAAGAGAAAAACAAATTTCGTATCTTAACACATATATGTGGAACCTAGAAAAATGGTACAGATGAACCAGTTTGCAGGGTAGAAATTGAGACACAGATGTACAGAACAAACGTATGGACACCAAGGGGGGAAAGTGGCGGTGCGCGGTTATGGTGATCTGACAAACTGGGCGATTGGGATTGACATATATACACTAATATGTATAAAATAGATAACTAATAAGAACGTGCTGTTTAAAAAAATAAATAAAAGAAAATTCAAAAAAGAAATGGTGGAGCCAGTACTCAAGTTCAGATCTGGCTAATTTCATTCTCCTGTCCATTCTGCATAGTTTGGTCCTCCCTACATACAGACAGAAAATATGGATATCCTCTATGCTTCTTAATGGAAAATATGACATAAATTCATGATGTTCTAATCATTACCTCACTACCTAGAGTATGTGTGAATGTGCTATTTTTAAGGATTGCCGCCCTCCCTGACTTTGTCTGCTTGAAATATTTCTGCAAAGGAATACACTAGAAAAATAAGCACTATATAGGCAACTTGGGTTGTAATGATGTGAGTGGTGCAAGTTAGTTAAACATTTTAATACTAAGATATTTTTTCTTCTATAACAGATGTCACCTTTATCAAGTTGTGCAATATTAATCACTTCAGTATCACTAAAGGAGCTAGGTAAATCTACAATTTAACAGTCTGCCTCTGAGCAATGTTTCCTATTTAATTTAGCATGTTCCCTTTTCTTAGTAATACAAAGCAGGCCTCAAGAAAGAATAGTTTCAGAGAGCCAGTACTTTTTAGAGGTGGTATAATTAGTATTCTATATGCCATTAGATTTTCTTTAATCTTGTTGCATACCAAAAAACAAAAATCCATGGAAAAATGACAGAAAGTAAAATATTGAAGCAAATTCAGGTAAAAAAAAAAATACATGGCTGATTCATTTTGTTGTGCAGTGGAGGCTAACACAACATTGTAAAGTAACCATATGCCAATAAAATTTTTTTTAAATAATTCAAAAATGGAGATATAACAGCCCGCTTATATGGATTTAATTTAACATCAAAGTTTCAAATAAAAACTGGCTTGTGTATTTAGAAAAAAAAATACTGGATGTAACTGAACTACTGTGTCTTGAATCAAGTCCAAAATCCATCTCAAAATATCTAGGGTTATATTCTTCAAGGTCAGATGATGTTGATTTGAAAATCTCTCTGAGTATAGAATAAGAGCCAGGTGAAATACTGGAGATAAAGAATCTGCCATGGTATTGGTCTTATACCTTTTAGGTCATCTTCTCTATGAAAACTTCTCTGATATTCATATTCTCTCTCTCTCCTCACATATCTACACACATTTATATACATACATATCAGAAAAACCTACCTAACTCCACATGCATGTGTATGCATATTTTAAAAAGTCATTTATTAATTGTAGTATAACAAACATATCTTAAGTAACAGTTCAGTGAATGTTCACAAATTAAATGTATATGTGTAACTACAACCTAGGTCAAGAAATAGAATATTACCAGCCTGCCAGAGCTCCCTGCCCACTTTCTTGATTTTTGCTCACTGTTCTTACAGCTAACAGCATACGTTAGCTTTACCTGTTTCTGAATTTCATATGAATAGAATCATACAAAATGTATTCTTTTGTATATGGTTTCTTTCACTTGTTTGTGATTTGTGAGACTTGTTCATGTTGTTGTGAGTAGTAGTATTTCATTTATTTTAATTGACGTATTGTTTTCCATTATGTTTATCTATTCTACTCTCTATGTACATTAGGGTTGCTTTTGGTTTGGGGGGTATTATGAATAATGTTGCTATGAAAATGTATGTATATATACATGTATGTATTTTTAGATATATGTATGTATGCATGTGTATTGGGCATGCAGCTAAGAGTAGAATTACTGAGTCACAGGGAACGTATATGGTCATTTTAGTCAATACAAGTTTCCACAGTGGTTGAACCAACTTACATTCTCACCAGCTGTGTATGAGAGTTCCAGATCTGCTACTTTCACAATGCATTATCAGTCATTAACCATTTTCGTAGATTAAAATCATTGTGACTTTAAATTGCATTACCCTGATGATGAATGAACTAGAGAAGGTTTTTGTGTATATTTATCAGGCTTTACATATTCTCTTTTGTGAAGTGCCCATTCAAGATTCTTTTTCCATTTTTAAACTGGGTTTGTCCTTCCCTATTAATTTTTACAAGTTCATTATATATTCTGGGTATTAGTCCTTTTTGGTAAGATCTATTAAAA
This sequence comes from Lipotes vexillifer, assembly GCF_000442215.2. Taxonomy (NCBI): domain Eukaryota; kingdom Metazoa; phylum Chordata; class Mammalia; order Artiodactyla; family Lipotidae; genus Lipotes; species Lipotes vexillifer. The sequence continues at coordinate 1,681,264 of NW_006787415.1, forward strand.
CTATATTCTCCCACTCTGTAGTTTATCTTTTATAATCTCTTAATGGTGTTTATGAGAAATAGAGTTCTTAATTTTAATGTAGTCCAGTTTACCAATCTATTTTTATGATAAGTACCTTATGTCCTATTTAAGAAAATTCACCTAACCAAAACACAAGCAGATATTTTCTAGTGTTAACTTTTAGAAAAAAAATTTAACCTTTCATTTTTATATCACCAGTGCATCTGGGATGGATTTTTTTATTGTGGGATGTAGGGGTCAGCTTTTACATTTTTCCATATGAATATATATTATTGAAAAGACCACCTTTCCTCCACTCTCCACTATCATATTTGTCATAAGTCACAAATCATATGTCATGTGTAGGTTTCCTTATGGACTATTTTGGTCCTTTCTTCTATTTGTTTATCCTTGTACCAATATCATACTATCTAAATTTCTGTAACTTTTGATCTGTAGTGTATCTTTTTTTAAGATTATCTTGAATATCCTTGACTTCATTTCTACATAAATTTTAGAATCAACCTGTTAATATCAGCAGCAACATATTCTTTTTTAAAATGGTGGGGTTTGTATTGGAATTGCCTTAAATCTATATATCAATTGGGGGGTATCAAATTGGGGAGAATTGGATTCTCACAGTAAATCCTAAACAAAATATTTGCAAATATATTCCAGCAATATATAAAGAGGATGAATATCAAGATCATGTTGGGTTTATTCAAGGAATACAAAGGTTGTTTAATATTAGAAAATGAATCAATGCAATTCACCATGTTAACAGGAAAAAAAGCATCACATAATCTTCTCAGTGGATGCACAAAAATATATTTGATGAGCTTCAAAATTCACTCATGGTAGAAATCTTAGCAAACTAGAAATAGAAATGAACTTCCTTAATGTGTTAAAGAGCCATGTTGACATCTTCTTTCCTGATGCTGAGACTGGAACAAGAACATATCTGCTATACCACATTTTATTGGAAGTTCTGGCCAGCAGCAAGGAATCTAACTAACTAACTCAGACTTTTACTTAGTGGCTTCTGTAGAGTGGGAGTTCAACAAGACAAGTGGCAGCTGCCAGTCTGAAAAGTGGCAGAGTGTCACTTCTACTGTAGTTTATTAAAGTCATAACAAAAGAAAGGGACATAGCCCCCACCTCTAGATTGGAGGAGTGTCAGGGAATTTATCACCACAGATATGCCACACATTCGTACATGTTAGGAGCTGTTTATTTTTCACAATAAAACTTGAGCTCTGGGTTGGCTGAGTATAATATGAATCATTAATTTGCTTTCTTGGGGTCTTCCTGGGCTGTGCTCTATTGTTTTCATCACTGAATGCTGCTATAGAGAATGTTGTGGCAAGGTTCATTCTTTTCTGACTTTACAGCCAAATCGGGTTTTGTTTGTTTATTTTGCTTTTTTTTTTTTTCGCTTGGCCTAATTGCACATAGATATACACCTTCCTTTATTTTAAGGGAAATATGTCCCTCGGACATATTTTATGTACATATTTCTATTCCTTTACTATATATCCAGATGTATTATATACCCAAATTTTAACAAAATTTTATTTATTGTATGTATATATATCCAAACATTTATACAAACTTTTAAATATATATCAAAGATATACATTTATATGTGTGTATGCATATAGACATATACGCCCATACTTTTAACCTATATTTTGAAGTTCTATTGTTTTGCTATATTTTCTCAAATCCCTTCTTTCTATGTTTTCTACAGATTTCTTTTTATGCTTCTTATAATGTGAGTATCAGTGGTTTAATTTATCTTACTTAGCTCATTTATCTATTCCTTGAGTTCTTTTTGAGAGGGGAGGGAGGAGCGTATTGTCCTTAATTTTGTCTGTGGTTTTGGATATGTATTCCTAAGTCTGCAATATTCCTTTCCTCCTTTTAATCAGTGCATTTGCAGATTTCTCCTGCTGCTGCTGCTGCTGGCTCTCCTACCCCTCCTCCTCCTCTACTGCCTCTCCTCCATTGGTACTTATCTTGAATGGGTGTGATGGAGGTTTCTTTATTGACTGGCAGAGGAGACAGCTGGCAGTTTGAAGTGTGATCTCATTTTTGTTCCTGCCTGAGGTTGTGAGCTTTTCCTAGATTAGCAGAGAGATTTTCTGGCTTATAAGGATGTCAGGCATTTTGAGTATGATCCTTTAAAGAGGCAGTGTAGATCAATATAGTTTCTGTTCCACATTACCTTACCAAGAACTTACTCTGTAAAAATGGTATATCAGGATGCTGAGTAAAATGTAGGTCTCCTCTAGGGCCGATATTACCATTCCAAGAAACAGGGCATTGGTTTACTCCTCAGAGTGGACCCCTATTTTGGAAATTCCATGCTCTACCCACCTGTCTCACCCTCACAATGATTCATTATGGGGTTATGGATGTAGTTGATTCTTGTTTTCTTTGATATTTTAAACTCATTCTAACATCTTGATTTCCTTCTCCTTTTCAGATGCAGCAGCTGTTCCATGAAAATTATGAACACAATCGGAAGGGTTATATCCAAGACCTTCACAACAGCAAAATCCATGCAGCCATAACACTTCATCCAAACAAAAGGCCTGCCTACCAATACAGGCTTCATAATTACATGCTTAGCCGCAAAATTTCTGAACTTCGCTACCGCACCATCCAGCTCCACCGGGAGAGCGCTCTGATGAGCAAGCTCAGTAACAGCGAAGTGAGCAAAGAGGACCAGCAGCTGGGAGTGATGCCTTCTTTCAATCACTTCCAGCCTCGGGAGAGAGATGAAGTGATAGAATGGGAGTTCCTGACAGGGAAGCTCCTTTACTCAGCATCTGAGAACCAGCCTCCCCGACAGAGCATCAGCAGCATCCTGAGAACAGCGCTGGATGACACCGTCCTACAGGTGATGGAGATGATCAATGAGAATGCCAAGAGTAGAGGACGGCTCATTGACTTCAAGGAAATTCAGTATGGCTACCGCAAGGTTGATCCCCTGCATGGGGTGGAGTACATTTTGGATTTACTCCTCTTATACAAAAGACACAAGGGGAGGAAACTGACTGTGCCAGTAAGACGTCATGCCTATCTTCAGCAGTTGTTCAGCAAGCCTTTCTTCAGAGAAACTGAAGAGCTAGATGTCAACAGTCTTGTAGAGAGTATTAACAGTGACACTCAGTCATTCTCCTTTATATCTAATTCTTTAAAGATATTGTCTTCTTTTCAAGGTGCCAAAGAAATGGGAGGGCACAATGAAAAGAAAATACATGTTCTTGTCCCTCTCATTGGAAGGTATGACATTTTCTTGAGATTCATGGAGAACTTTGAAAACACTTGTCTTATCCCAAAGCAGAATGTAAAGCTGGTCATCATCCTTTTCAGTAGGAATTCTGGCCAAGATTCCAGCAAGCATATTGAGCTGATACAAGAATATCAAAACAAGTACCCTAAAGCAGAAATGACCCTGATCCCCATGAAGGGAGAGTTTTCCAGAGGTCTTGGTCTTGAAATGGGATCTTCCCAGTTTGACAATGATACTTTGCTGCTATTTTGTGATGTTGACTTGATCTTCAGAGGAGACTTTCTCCAACGATGTAGAGACAATACAATTCAGGGACAACAGGTGTACTATCCCATCATCTTTAGCCAGTATGACCCAAAGGTAACCAATGGGGGAAGTCCTCCCACTGATAATGACTTTGTCTTCTCAAAGAAGACTGGATTTTGGAGAGACTATGGATATGGAATTACCTGTATTTATAAAAGTGATCTTCTGGTTGCAGGTGGATTTGATACCTCAATACAAGGCTGGGGACTGGAAGATGTAGATCTCTACCATAAAGTTATTCAATCTGGCTTAAGGCCCTTCAGAAGTCAAGAAGTAGGAGTGGTGCATATTTTCCATCCAGTTCATTGTGACCCTAACTTGGACCCTAAGCAGTATAAGATGTGCTTAGGATCCAAGGCAAGTACTTTTGCCTCAACCGTGCAACTGGCTGAACTGTGGTTGGAAAAACATTTGGGTGTCAGGTACAATCGAACTGTATCCTGACAGTCCAGGCAACACATATTGCCTTTTTAAAGGGGAGTTTACCTCATTGTTGGTTGTTGTTATTTTTATTTTATTATTGTTATTTTTATTATTATAATTATTATTGTTATAATTTTATTTTGTTGTCCTGGTCTTAAACTACTCTTGGTTGTCTTCCAAAGGGTGTTTGTTGACCTCAAACAAGAAGAGTCTGCGGTTCACTGATATTTCAGATTTCTACTGAAGTCAATAGGTATATTACTTTTATATATCTTTGAGATTGAGATTGAGTTAAATTGTGGCAATCAAATGACTTTTGAAGCTCATTCATCATGAGAGACAGCTTAGAAGAATGTTCTCTTGGGGCTTAAAGATGCAATATCGACTTTTCTTTCGTTTGTCAAATTCAATGTGATACGAATATTTACTGGTGAAAGGTACCACAAAAGTGCTTTATGCTTCCTATGGGGAAGGGACTCTGTAACATAAACTTGAGTTTTGTAATTTATACAAGGACTTAAATATATAGACAGTAATTTTCTTCATCTTTAGAATTTTTAAAGGAAATGAACACTTATGATTGTATGTTTATTTTTTAAAAAAAAGTTTTAAAAATTGAGGAGTTTGTTCCACAAGCAACCGGTACTGGCTACCCTGGTCTTATGACAGTTATCTGCTCCTCACAACTGTCTGCTATAAATGCGAATGAATTTTATTTTCTCAAGGAAATATGATTTAATTAAATATTCATGTACATTTTAGAAGCTTTATGAAACAATGTCCTTCATTTGCTGGCAAGAAGATAAAATATGACAGAACCTGGTTATTTATAATAAAACACAGGTATAACAATATTCTTTTTCAAAAACACTGAAAACTTGTGTTGTTTCCTTCTAGTCAGTCATATTTGATGTATTTCTTAATGGTCATACTCACCAAAACATGCTTGCTACACAGGCTGGAAAAGTTAATATGGAATTATGGGCATGATATTTGTATCAGTATGCTTTAAGTCCTAGCGTTCATTAAGTGATTAAAATGAGCAGTTTTTAAGTCAGTAATTTACAATCCGGGGGAAGTATTCCTCTTCGATCTCATTAGCTTTGTGATCAAACTGAACCAAGAACAGGTCAGAAATGGCTTTTAATATGGATTGGTAGACGGCTCAAAGATACAAAAATAAATGCAGAAATTATAAATATAAAATTAATTTTACAAAAATAATACTGTAATTTATAAAACACCTAGGAAAATGTCATTTAATTTCATATATCATTCTTTCTCAAAACTGAATCAATGGTGCCCAGTTTGTAGAAAAATATAATCTCATTCAAGAAATGTAAGAAAAAATGAAAATCTGTACAAGAAGCTCTTATGAAGGCATATTTTTAAAATTTCATTTTGTAAATAGGTAATATATTTGCATAGTTCCAAAATCATAGAAAAATTTTAAATGTCTACAGCTATCAGTCTCACTCTCTATTCACTCAGATCTGCCCTCAGCTGCACATGACCACCATTTTAGGTGTATGTATGTTTGTGTGCATACTTGGCTAAAGTTTCATAAGGAGAAAAGACATGTATTTATTTTTTCACTATACACAAAATGCAGCACTTTTTACATCCTGTTCTCCACTTTGATTTTCTTTTTTCACACAAGAACACTAAAATTTGCATCAAAATTGATTTGAAAGCAATTGTAAATTGTTACCATTATTTGGAACTGATTGCCAAGAGGCCATATAGCCTTTGCCTTAGTAATGGGGTTTCTTACATGGTAACACTCTCTTTTAGTGAAGACATTTTAGGGGCTTCAGAAAAAATAACATTGCTTAATATTGTGACGAATATGGCACTCTTCTTGACTAAAACATGTAATCTTAATAACGTAAGGTTCATTAGAAAGGAATTCATGGCACTTTTATATGTTAAAAATCTTGACAAGGCCAACATTTCAGAGTTGATCTCTGCTCCAGTGTTGTCTCTGGCCTTCACAAACCCCTCCTTATAGCTATTTTCCTACATTATGTTCTTAGCGCTTTTATTTTCCTTACAGTAAATATATTAATATTCAGTAAAGATAGTCATTTGGGAAGATCTATTACTAGATAGTAATTATAAATGATTTTATTAATGTAGAAAAGAAATCAGGGTCTGTTCTTTTCTTTAACTTAGATAACTGAAATAGCAGAGAGTTTTCCTGAGGAATAAATGCAAAGGCCTCATTTAAAACCCCCCAAGTGTTAGAGAGTCATGAGGCACCTGCCCAGGGATGAAGTGGCATTCTCCGTTATACTGATGAAATTTTGCTGATGAAACAAGGAAATGCAGAGATCTCATTTGAACTTAATTACACACATGCACGCTATACTGAAATTAATACACGTACACTTAAATTCTATTTTACAATTTTGCATTAAGCTTTCCTATGATTTTTTTCAGGTACTGCAATATTTCTTGGCTGAAAATTTATTGAAATGATACTAGTAAAATTAAGAGTTTTTCTGTCCATGAGGTATTGCTTAAGGTTGAAGGGCAACACAGTGTGAACGCAGCCTGAAGCACAGTATGTGTACGTTTTTGGCTTCACCTTATTTGGACAGCTACAGATGTTCTATTTAAATACCACCTCAGCAGTTCATTAACCTTCAACATCATCTTACTGATCATCTTCTGTTCACTCAACACAACACTGTATGTTTTACTTATATTATCCTTTTAAATGTAATCCTCTCAACAGCTCTCAGAATACTGATTCTCTTTTCTTCATTCAACAGATATGGAAACTGAGGCCATGAGTGATTAACTTGTCCTGAGTTCACACAGTTGGCTTGCTGTAGAGTTAAGATTTATGCTAATTGCTGTCTGAATTGAAAGCACCTGTCTTTCCACTCTAACCCATGGCTTCTCAGTTTTGGGGGGCATATAGGGGACAACGGGGGAGCAAAGGTCCAGCTGACCTCATGGCCATGTTTGATCGGCCATTCAGCTTGCTTTGCTCTTTTCTCATTCTGGACAGAGATAAGTTTGCTGACCTTTTGCTCAGTTAGAGCCATTGTAGGCTTTTAATCTCAGTCTTCCCCCACTTTGCCAGCTCCCTTGGAGTAGCACTCACTTGGGGAAGGGTTTTTTCTATCTAATTGTTCACAAGTCATTGGACCTCAGCTAGCAGGAAAAAATGCTCAGAATTCCTGATGTCAGCAGTAGCCCTTCTACATGGGCTCAGCCAACTGAGTGCAAAAGCTGTCCACAATGAACACCACCACATAATTGCTTGACTATTTGTCACTTTACCCTAACAGACTTAGCATGACACAGCTGAGATATTTCTGAATCTAAGAGCTGAGCCCTTTGTGGGATGGGAACTACTGGAATGAAATAGCCCAGTATGTGGACTGATAGTCCAACCAAGAGAGTAAATGCTCACTGGAAAGGTAAGTTATAATATCCCTCTGTTTTTAGTATAAGAAAACTGAAGCCCATCTGTGGTCAGCAGCCCCATAGCTGGGCCACTCTGGTTTTACATTCAGATTAGCCCTGTGCAATTCCTTCTTCCAGGAGGAGGGCTCAGAAGATGAGGCCCCTTTCTAACATTTGGATTGCCCAGATGAGAGGCGGTAGTGCTGCCAGGACTGTTGAGCCCTCACCTAGGACTGCCTTGTCCTGTAGGGTGTAGCCTAAAGTAGACTTGTACCTAGAAAGAGACTTGGTGGCTCCCCTCTTTTCCTCTCTTCACCCAAAAGAAAATATGTTTAATCAGGTAAGATATATCAAGATAAGTCTCAAATAGCCAGTAAAGTATCAATATTTGTGGCTTCTTCTTGGCCACGATGATGAGATTTGCATGGGGGAATGAGGGCATCAACACACTTTACATTTCATGGCCATCTACATTTCCTTCCCTACCTCCTGATGCTTTCTGAGTCATTACACCTGTGGTCCTGCAAGTCACAGGAACTTAGTGTGCCTTACCAAAGGGATACCTCTAAGAGGGGAGTGCAAGTAATCTGGGAAATTGGCCACTTAAACTCTCATTTGTGCTTAAATATTGATGGCATATCTCTTCGGAAGTAGTCTGTGATTATGGCTACTGCAGGACATAGTAGGGTCCGGAAGGATAACAAAGGGATCTGTTATCAGTTCTTAGTGCTGCTGACTTGCCTACCTTCTCCATCTGCACTTTTATTAGCACCCTAATCACTGTCAAGCGTACAGTATAGGTAGTCTATCTGTGCTGAGACCAGAAGCCTCCTAGGTCTGGAGGAGTAGTAGCAACAGCAGAGGCAGGACAGAGTCCCAGAATATGCCAGTGGGCTCTGCCTCTGCACCCCACAGCCTTGCTCAGGCACCAGCCACGCTGTCAGGGTTGACTCGACAGGTGGTGGGTTGAGGAGACATCGGCAGTAATTCATGCCCCCAGGTGGCGATACAGTCACATCTGCAGCAGGCAGCAAACCACCTGGTGTTGGCACAAAGATGCCAGGATATTCTAGTATTGGCTTCAATTTGACATCCAATTGTCTGTTTCCCTGTTTCTTTCTCTTGTCAGAAGCTGCCAACATCTGTGCTATATTTGGAATTCTTCTCCATGCAGGATTTTATTTCAATCGAATTCAACCCTTGTTGATTTGTCCATAGGTTGGTGTAAAAGCTGAGACTGCTGAGTTTTGATTATCCCTCATGCACACTGGTATGCATTCTTGCTATGCTGTCACCACCCAACCTCAGTCTTTATAGAATCAGTTCTGAAGGAATTGGTAAGTATAAAATTTAGAAGGATAAACTTTTATTTAAGTTGGATCTACTGTAAAAAGAAAGATTTCAACAGGAAAAGAAAGAAGCTTTTTTTTTTTTTTTCTGGAATACTTGCCCTTAATCTGTAATGTTAACCGATTAGGAAATGTTTATTGAGACCTTGCTTGGGAACAATACTCTTAAGTAAAAACTCTAAGACTGTGAAAATATGCATTACCTGAAAGCAAACCTCTCACTACTATCAGGCCTCCTTCTGCGGAGCTGTTCTCCATCTCATTCTCAGTTCTTCCCCAACTCCTATCCCCTAAATTCCCACAAACATCACATTTTCTCATTCTATCCAAGCAAAATAAATTTCCCTCCCTCTTTCCTTCCATAGTTCTTTCACTTAACAAACATACACTGATGCCTTATTTGAGACAATATACCAAAATAACATCTCATTTTGTTCAAATTGCTGCCTTGAGAGCATCAGTCTCCACCAAATGACTGGGTTGGCCATAATACTGAAATTCATGTTTTCAAACATCTTGAAGGAGAGAATTAGTATAATATGAAAAAGGGATTCACAGATAGTGGGACAAATATCTAAAAGAAAGACTTTAAAACTGTACAGAATGCATAGTTTGTGGAATGAAATCACATACTTTTAAATATGCTTTTAAAAAGCATAATTCACTGTTCTTACTTCTTAAATAAATGTATCAAACATACTAGTTTTTGCTTCTAAGATGCATGCTTCATTGTTTCTACTAGCTCCTAGATATTCATTTAATTTTATTATTATTATTTCATGAAATAACTTGACTGAATCAAATGGGAAAATGTCAAAGTCATTTATGAAATGATAAATATTCTGGGAGAATTCATAAAAAAATTCATTTTTCGTTAAGAAATTCCTGGTGTGAGTTAGTTGCAGATACAATTTGTCTGGGCATCTCAGAAAAGAAATTTGAGTTTAAATTTCTTTACAAAAAATTAGCTGCAAGGAAATTGAAGGCCTTTTAGAGAAGTGTGCATGGAAATTAGTCTCTCCTGTGCATTTGTGTATATTTTTGTATTTTCTTTATTCGTTGACCTTTTTGATACTAGCACTTTTTTCTTTAGATGGGAACTTATTCCTAAATCAGGAACTCTAACCTGCAGCTCATTCTTTCTCCTGTTCTCGGTGGCAGTCTCTCTCTCACATGGGCAGAACAGCTGAATTCATTTCTCATTCTAATTGATTTCTTCAGTATCTTCAGAAACTGTAATATTATATAGCACATTTAAAAATTCTTTCAATGGATATTGAATAAAATGTTTTATTAAACATTAGGTACTTTTTTTTTTGTAGTACGTGGGCCTCTCACTGTTGTGGCCTCTCCCGTTGCGGAGCACAGGCTCCGGACGCGCAGGCTCAGCGGCCATGGCTCACGGGGCCCAGCCGCTCCGTGGCACGTGGGATCTTCCTGGACCGGGGCACGAACCCGTGTCCCCTGCATCAGCAGGTGGACTGTCAACCACTGCGCCACCAGGGAGGCCCTAAACATTAGGTACTTTTTGAAAAAATATATTTTATCTCAAAATTTATCAAAGATGCATAATACTAACTTCTTTTTGCCTTCCATTGAAGCCAAATGCAGGTTTTTTTAAATAGCTTAAAAAACTGTAATTATTTTAGAAATTACCAGATTCATCTTTGGGTTTTTTCTTTGTTTTTGTTTTTACTGAAGTATAGTTGATTTACAATGTTGTATGAGTTTCTGATATACAGCAAAGTGATTCAGTTATGTGTGTGAAAAGAAAAATTATATATATATATTTTTTTCAGATTCTTTTCCATTATAGATTGTTACAAGATACTGAATATATAGTTCCCTGTGTTGTATAGTAGGACCTTGTTATTTATCTATTTTATATAAAGCAGTGTGTATCTGTTAATCCCAAGCTCCTAATTTATCCCTTCCCCAATCTCTTTCCCCTTTGTTTTAGAAATCTGTGAGTCTGTTTCTGTTTGCAAATAAATTCATTTGTATCATTTGTTTTTAGATTCCACATAAGTGATATCATAGATTCATTTTTGTTTTAAGAGAATACCTAAGGATAGTTTCTATTTCCATAACAATCTACGCTGACTTTAGAAGACCCAAGTTGTTCTAATTAACACGTTATCCAACTCCAAAAACAAGCAGGAATTTGATTATGTAGAGTTTCATTGTTACTTCTTTTCTTAAAACTCTGTAAAGTTTTCCAAATCTACTTAGAATAAAACCTAAACTCCTTACCCTGGCACGTGCCACCTGCCCAGTGTGATCTGCCCCTGCCTCTCCCCCGCTCCCTTCTCCCCTCGCTCACACCCGGCTTCATCCTGCTGCCCTTACTCTGGCCTCCACTCGGGCTGTGAAGCATGCCAAGCTTGCTCCCACCTTTAGGCCTCTGTCCCACTTGTTCTCTGAACTTGGAAAGCTGGTCCTGGAGATCTTCTCCTGGCTGGCTCCTTTTTGTAATTCAGGTCCCACCACAAAGGTCACTCGGTGAGAGAGGCTTTTCTAACCACCCAATCTGAAACAGCTAGCTCTGCCACCCCCTCCAAGTTATGTTCCTTGACGTGTTTATTACCAGCAGATAATTATCATCCCTCTGATAGAGCAGCTCATATACCTTTATCTGGCATACTCTGTTCACAATAAATCTGGTATTTTCATTGTTTACTTTTTCATATACCATGTATGTCTCCTTCCTCTCTAAAATAATCCACTCCATGAGAACAGGGACAATAGCTGTCTTGCTGGGTGCTGGGCCCTCAGGCTCTGAAAAAGGAAGGAGCTGGATTCATGTACTGGCTCCGGGGTCTCAATGCCAGAAGCATGAACTCGATCTAGGGCATCACTTCTATCTCCTGCTCAGGCTCAGCTCTGTGCTCCCCCTCTCCTTTTTTGCCTTCTCTACCTGCTCCCCTCTTTAATCTCTCCTCTTCCTTAATCCACCCTTTTCACTTATTTTAGTTTTGTGGCTTTCTAGCTTTGGCATATTCAGTGTCATGCATCATTTTACTTCTTTTAGTCCTTTTACCCTTCTGCCCATTCATCAGCAAGTTTTCCGTCTTTTAGTATAACCTGAATATTTGTTAAATACTAAGCACTGCAGGGAAAAAATAACCCCCTCCTTATAATGATAACAAAACACACAAAAACCAAACCCTAAATTAAAAGTGTCCTTCAGGATATCAGCAAGGACACTATTGCTCATTTCTTTCTTCTTCCTACTCTGCACAGTTGTGGCAGGGGTTCCCTTTTTTTCTTCCAGAATGTGAAAATAAACCTTGTCTCTGGGTGTCATTGTACTATCACCTAATCCATGCTTTCTCAAATCTCTCCAATGTTTGAAGTTTCAGATCAAAGACTGTGACTTAAGAGGGTCTACACTTCGGTGGAATCTGAGTAGCTCTGGGGTATATCAGTGACCCTTGTGGCCTCAGGGCTCTACCTTATTGAGGGGTTTTGAGCAGATTTTGAGATTTATTCATCTGTATTAGCAAACTGTACAGGGCACAGAATTCCAATTGGCTCCCCAATACAGAGATAACAGCTGCTGATAAAGTCACAAGGGCATATTGGTTGGCCTCATATTGTTATCTTTACAATATCCAAAGCCTTCTTAGAAGCAAAATTTAGGGGGAAAAGTTTGTCTGGTAAGCACGGGTTTTGGAGTTAATGAAAATAGATGATGACTTTAAGCCATATTGCCATCAAGCTCTGAGGGCCTGAAAGCCAGAGGAGACTTTATCTAGCAGGAAAGTAGATACATTAGTTTCATCATTACATTGAATCTAGGAGATTTGGGATAGGTCTCTACTCACATACCAACTGCCTTAGGACGAACTGCTTCTATGATTTACTTAAGGTGTACTGATTACTAGCGAATACAAGGCACTGTGCCAAGATTGTAAACGTGGCAAAACCTGCATCCCATCCCCAACGATCTAACCCATTTCACGTAGGAGAAATAATTCTCCAGTTTCCTGGTGACCATTTCTGCCCTTGCACTCAAATACTGGTGATGCGCAGAATCTTGGGTCTAGCTAAATTTTTTATGCAATTCCATTTTTAAAAAGTAAATGCTTGTTTTTAATCTTTAGTAATATTTCCAACACTAGTGCAGCCTGTATTAAAATATTTTATTTTTCAGGGATTATAGAGAAAAAATAGGATAGAAACTTGATTAAGCGGACTCAGGGATTCCCAAAACCTAAACAACATAGCTCTCACCACAAAGATGGGAGATTTTACCCCACAGACCCCAGGCCTGTTAAATTTTTATAGCTATACATTTGCTTTGTCCTGACAGCAGACATGAGAATAGAGAACACGCTGATTATTTACTTAAAGAACATCTTGCATTGATTTCCCATATGCCAACCTCCTACAAGGCAAGGCAGTAAAAGCGAGATGTACCTGGTGCATACAGAGTGGGGGTCAGTATCACAGGAGAGGAACTCCAAAATTGTGAATCTCAGAGCTTTCGTTGGATGCCTGGTATAGTTGCCCATCCCCCGCTCAGGAGCAGGAGAGAACTTACCGTTCTCTGAACAAATACTCTCTGAGGAAAGGAGGGCGAGGACTCTAGAACCATTACCCTTGTAATCTAAATGAATGATGCCGGGGGAGATAAATCTGTAAATCTCGGACACATCTGACCTGAACTTCCAAAGTGTGCTTGCCAATTATGTACTTTTAACCCAGGTTGCTAGCACGCTTGGCTAGGTAAACTCTGACGGTGAAGACATAGGAAAATACTCATGGAACTTTGACCCCTGGGACTCCAGTGTACTCCCTCTGCAGATCACCTCTTAGTGATTTGACAGTATATGACATACTTGGCAGTGTCTGGAGCATGAAACTGGTTTCCTATCAACATTGGGGATTAACCATACTTTCTCTTAGTCCCTGTTTCAAAATGTTTTATTTTCTTTTAATGTCTGGTTATCAGGGTGACTGGGCTTCTCTTTTTCTCACAATTCTCTTACTTGCCAATAACTCATGAAATTAGGTTTTTGAAGGCCTACTTTTATATTGATTCAGAAAACTAAAAGAAGCAACATAATGCTTTTTTAAAAGGGCTAAAACTCAAGTATGACTCAGTGCTTTTGCCTAGAAAACTCTTAGAAATTTGCTCCTGAAAAAAATAATGCTCACTTGTATGTAATGGGTACTGCTGCTTTCTTGCTTCACTTTACAATCCTCAGCCATTCATTAGAATTTTATTGTTTAAGCAGAAATGTGACATTTTATATGTTAAATAAAACCCAACAATAACAAAACTACTTCATCCCAAATGAAAGTTTAGTATTAAAGGCTTATTTTCAATTGGAATGGAATTTCAGCATTAGAATTTTATCTAACTTACCCCTCAAATGAAAGGTTTTCTCCTGACAGAGATTAATGCATCTGCTAATGACAGAAGCATTTGTCATTTTTATGAACTTGACATCCTCTTCGCTCATCAATTCCCAACCAGGTCAAAAAGGCACAACCTGTGCTGCAAAAATTTTTAGGTAGTTAGAAATGCTGACACTTTATCATTGTTTGGGGAAAAATTAAGGAAGGGGGTAAAGAATATCAATTTTTTGTTATTACTATTATTTCCATAATCAAAAGGTATGTTTTAGTTGAACATTCTTTGAGTGACTTATTACATGCAAGTTGGATAACTTTTCTTGCCTTTATACTTTAATAATTGTTTTATTATTTATCCAGATGCTCTACTGAAGCTGAAGTAGAAAGCAAGGTTGATTTTACAAATACATCTTAAGAAGCTTTCAGTAGATTCCCAGTTGTTCTGGTTAACTATTGCTACATAACCAACTACTCCCAAAATTTGGTGGCTTAAAGCAAACATTTTTTATTCTTCATGTTTGTGTGGGCCAGGAATACAGGAAGGGCTCAGCTGGTTCCCATGGCATCTGCTGGGATGGCTGGGGCTGGAGGATCCACTTCCAAGATGGCGTCTTCACTCACATGTCTAGAGCTGTGGTGCTCTTGGTTCTCTCTCTCCTTTTTTGGGGGGGGGTGGTACACGGGCCTCTCACTGTTGTGGCCTCTCCCGTTGCGGAGCACAGGCTCCAGATGCACAGGCTCAGCGGCCGTGGCTCACGGGGCCAGCCGCTCCGCGGCATGTGGGAATCTTCCCGGACCGGGGCACGAATCCGTGTCCCCTGCATCGGCAGGCGGACTCTCAACCACTGCGCCACCAGGGAAGCCCACACCTCTCCCTCTTTTCTCTCTCTCTCAATGCATGATGTGTCATCCTCCAGAACCCTCTCCTTGTGGCTAGGGCTTCTCAAAGCATGATTGCCCCAGGGTAGAGCTTCTTACAATGCAGCTAAGAGCTCCAACAACAAGAGTTCTAAGAGCCCAAGGTAGAGTCTGGAGGCTTGTTATAACCTAGCTTCAGAAGTCTGCCACATTCTATTCATCAAGCAAGTCATAAAGGAGGGGGAATTCCACTTTGCCTCTCAATGGGAATAATTACAAAGAATTTGTGAGCTTTTAAAATCTATCACACATTCAATATGCTTAGAAAGTTGCTTCCTCTCTTTCTCTCCTGAAAACTGGGAATTAAAACTAGGGAAAG
>NW_006787415.1:1696757-1700460 GCF_000442215.2 Lipotes vexillifer
CTCGATATTATTGAAACAAACAAAGGGATGTACTTAACATAAAGAAAAGGACCAAGAGTTGAACTGTTATTATTTTTTCCTCAAGAAGACGCAGGTGTATGCATGGAAAGTAGATTTAAAAGGCACTTCACAGAACACTTCATATAAAGTCGCCTATCAGTCTCTCACAGAGACAAAGCATTTCTAGGGGGTTGGAAAAGCCATGATATGAGGATGTGTCAATCAAGAATTTTGATTAGACCCAAGTGTTAAATTGACACAGGAAACTGAAATCTCAAAAGAGTATGTTTAATTGGTTGCTTTACCTCTCCAGTGATTTTCAAATGCTCTGAAGAACTTAGCACTTTCACACAGGCAAACCCAGCATTTTTGTTTACCACTAGTTCATTAAATAACCTAAAAAATAAAAAGAAAATCTTTTTATAAAAGAGAATGATAGATATAATACATATTTTAAATTTTCCTATAGCCAAACAAGATGATTGGTACTCCAACAGACAATATAGACATGTTTTTTTATAATACATCTAGCAATTTTTCTCCTTGTCATTGTTTCCTTGTTATTTGTCACCCTCCTCTCTTCCCTGTTTTTTGGTTTTTGTTTGTTTTTTATAATTTAGAACAGTTCTGATATATATGCATTTCAGTATTCTTGGTGTCCAACACTTTTGATTTTCAAGGATGGATTTTAGAATTATTTTTCTTTTCTCCTTCCACTGTAGTACATAATAATATAGCAATAATCTTTTTTTTAACCTTAAGCTCATCACACTTCATCATCATCATCTTTTTTTTCTTAAGTAATCTTTGACGAGTGGCTCTGAATAGCTGCCTGTTGCTCTGAAAATGATAAATGAAAAGCCATTGCTATATCTTTATTTCTCAGTATCCTTCCCTTAAGCAGATGCTCACTCTCCTGCTCTTCATATTATACATTAGAGTGAATGTTTCTGATGATTTTAGACAGCTGTGTATGTTCTCTGACTTCCCATCCCCCACCCTTTCTTCTGTTAATTCTAGACTTTTAAGTAGTTATTCATTCTGTAAATGGTTTTTGAGTGCCTACTGAGTTCCTCCCATCATGACACCAATTTCTGGTCAAAGCTGATTAAAATAGGGCTGTGCCCTTAATGAACACATAGTTTAGGAAAAGAGGAAGAAGAGCAAAGAACCATTGCAAAACACATAAAATGCCATGATATACGAATGCATTAGAAATTCAGTGGAGTCAGTGCAAATTTTTCTTGTGGACCAAAGAGAGCAGGCAGGGATCATCTCCCAAAAAAGGCCAAATAAAGACCTTTACTGTCATACTAAGGACTTTGGAATTTATTCTGTAAACAAAGGCTAGATGGCAAATGACAAAGACAAATATGCATTTGGTGCTTTTTTTTCATAATCAAATGTTAAAGTCTATGACCTTTATCTTCACTTTTGTGATAAATTTTAACATATTGTTTTTAAAATTGTCTATCTATCCATGCATGTATAAATGTGTATAAAGTGCCCTCCCTCCTCCACATCTTTCCAGGTAAGAAATCTAAATGAATTTACCTCCCTAAATATCTCTTCTTACTTTTTAGAATAAACCCTCAGAAATATTTTACTATGAAATAATTGTTATTTATGGCCTTCCTTACAACAGACACATGGGCTGTTTTTAACAAATATTTATATCTGAAAAAGATACACGTTTGGATAATAGTACAAATAATAATGATAATAAACATTTGTTGATATCTACTCATTTTCCAGGCACTCTACTAATCATAGATATTTTTCTCACTTTGTTCTACAATAATCCTATAAGGTAAGTATTATTATTATCTCTGTTTTACACATGAGAACACAGAAACACAAAGATTAAATTTCTGGACCCAGATCCCACAGCAGGAGGTGGGACATCAATGATTCTAACCAGGATTCTGGAGTGCATAAACCGTTTCAAATAAGAGACCCCAAAACTATGGTACCAAGAGCCACTTAATAGATATTATCCTATATTCTGATAATTGCTAAGCACATCATATTTACTATTTTCTTATTAGTTTTATTTTTTATTTAGCTGTATTATCCTGAAAATTCCAAAACATCTTATTTTGCTCTAGTAGCCCATGCTAAATGTGTCCTCCTTTTATTTATTGCAATATAATTTGAATTCAGTAAAATACACAAATCTTAGTGTACTCACTGATTTTTTTTTTTTTTTTTTTTTTTTTTTTTTTTTGCGGTATGCGGGCCTCTCACTGCTGTGGCCTCTCCCGTTGCGGAGCACAGGCTCCGGACGCGCAGGCCCAGCGGCCATGACTCACGGGCCTATCCGCTCCACGCATGTGGGACCTTCCCAGACCGGGGCACGAACCCGTGTCCCCTGCATTGGCAGGCGGACTCTCAACCACTGCGCCACCAGGGAAGCCCTCACTGATGAATTTTTATATATGTGCACACATATTAACTCCACCCAGATCAAGACATGTTCCTTTTCCCCAGTAGTTTCCCTATGATGCTTTCTAGTAAATATCCAGCTATGTACCCAGAGGTAACCACCATCCTAAACTCTATCGCCATAAATTAGTTTCATATTCTTCCTGAATTTCATATAAACAGAATCATACAGTAGGTACATTTGTGAGTTCTGTTTCTTTCACTCAGCATAATGTTTTTCTGATTTACATGTAGTTATATGTAGCAGCACGTTTTTCTCTGCTATATAGTATCCTGTTGTCTGAATATATCAAAATTTTAAAATAAATTATACTATGGGTACATGTTTGAAATGTTTTCAGTTTGGGCTATCATGAATAAATCTTATGCATTCTTTTTTGTGTACATGTTCTTGTTCCTTTCCAAGGATCAGAATTGCTAGAATGTAGAAGAGATGTATGTTTAATTTTATTAGTATGTGCAAAGGGTTTTTCAGAGTGATTTACTATTTTACTTACACTCCTACCAGCAATGTATGAGAATTATTTTTCTTTACAATGTCTCCAGTACATATGTCTTTCTAATTTTAGTTTTTCTGATATTTCATTTTGGTTTTAACTTATATTTCACTGAGCTATCACTGGATCATGATAAAAGAACAGAATGAGTATTGCAAGAAAAAAACCAATCTACTGGAATTTTGATTTCAGTTATTGAATTCTTAAGATCTAAAATTTCTAGTTAGTTCTATCTTAGAATTTCTGTATTTTTCTTGAAGTGTCCCATCTCTTCACAAATTATATCCATCTTTTCCTTTAAATTAAACATACTGTTATTAATTCTATTAGAGTCCTTGCCTGCTAATTTCAATAACTTGCCTACTGCAAGTCTGCTTCTATTGACTGTTTCTCTTAGTTCTGAGTCACATTTTCCTCCTTCTTCATATTTGTAATGTATTTTGTTATATTCTGAGAATTGTGTATAAAGGAATATTGGAGACTGAATATATATGTTTTGTTTATTTCTCAGAGAGGGCAAGCCGTTTTCTGTGTCTCCCAGCTTGGTTGAGGGCTGCTCATTCAGATTCCTCCCAGGAGGACATGTTGAGCTGGAAGTAGGTTGAATATGTAAATAGATTGAGTTCACCTGTGATTAACTCAAGCCCCAATTTCCTGAGGTGCCACCTCTTTGATATATTCACTATTTGTGTAGGGACAGGATTGGCAGAAATTTTGGATATTTTAAATTCACCTTTAGATTCAACTCTAGATGTGCTGCT
>NW_006787415.1:1700470-1701233 GCF_000442215.2 Lipotes vexillifer
CTGAACCCAATTACCTTGATAATGCACCATGTGATTTCTTTCTGCTCAGCAGCCCCTCCTCTAATGTTGTCTTCTGAGCAAAACTAAAGGATGATGGAGGAGAATTAATGACCAGTTGTTTGTCCTTATGTTTGACTCTCTTCCAGATGCAATCCATCCTCCCGGCCCATGCTCTTGTCAAAAGCCCAGATGATTTTACTTTCTGAATGCAAATTTCTCCGAAGTCCTTTGCATTCCCACCTGTATCCATACCAGGCACCTTTCTCCAAGTATAAAAGCTGATATGGCCCTGCTTGCCTATTAAAAGCTTGCTTTACTCTGGAATTTAGTGCAATACTACTTCCTTTAGTTACCACAATCCACAATATTTAGAAGTATGAAGATGAACTTTACTTCTGTACAAATCAATGGTAAAGGTCATGCACTGCTATTTCTGCTAATGATAGAAAACTTAAATATGGTTTAGAATGCAGTCACGTTGGGTAAATACCCAAGCCAATTTAGGTGCCCACCCTCCTCCTCATTCTCATCTTGCTGGTTATGGACCTAGTTATCTAATGTGCCAGTTATCATCCTGGCACTGAGAGATAGTTATATCATCATACCACTCTGGTCTTGGTTCTGCTCCTATTAAGGAGAAGCATCTTACCTGATCCCTGTCATTCTAAGCTACCAGATAACGCTAATGATTTACAGATATCAGATCCTTGTAATTTGTATCTTCTTTGCCCTCCTTACTCTCTCTTAGTCAAAGCTCTTTCCC
>NW_006787415.1:1701243-1710824 GCF_000442215.2 Lipotes vexillifer
AAGCTTATGCTTTCCTTCTATAGAGTATCAAGGACTCTAGGAATCTGTTCTCTGGACCATCTGCCTAGATCAGTCAGTCAGTCATTGCCTGAGTACTGTTTAGATGGACATGCCTCTAAGGCACAAGAACATTCTCAGACTACACAAAGTGAAGAACAAGTCTGTCTGTTCACCCAAGTCTATGTGGAAATTTCTTTCAACCTGACCCCGGGGATCTCAGCCCAATGGAGAGCAGAAGACATGATTTCATATTTGCATCTATGCTCTTTTCTATTTCTTTCATATGTTTCTCTCCAAAATACCAACTCCTTCTATAAGTAAGTCAACAAAAGTCTCCCCCTTCCACACTGGCAGAAAAACTGTTCTCAAATTATAATCTGGAATCTTTTCCTGTTTTATGGTTTATGTTACTAACCCATATTTAATTTGCTTTGGCTCTTGATATGAGTCAACCATTTGGAATTCAAGAGACTCTTTTCTCTAGCTCTAGAAATTAAGAGTTGTTGTTTTTAAGATTATTTCTTTAAGAGCTTAATTTTTTTCCTACCTATATTTGCCGTTCACATTAATCAATGATTAATACAAAGCTATTCTGCTACCAGAAGAGTGTGGTAGGTTAGTGCAAAGAAACATGAGAACACAGTTTATAAAACTTAAATATATTACCTCTATTGGTCAGGTTTCTGTCAGGAAAGAGATGGCATACTCAAAATACAAGAATGAAAATTTAAAGGAGTACATATTCTCTAGGTATGGGCGATGTTGAGGAATCCCACCTGAGATGATGAAAGAAGAGGAAATTATCATCTCTAACTAGAGTGAAGCTAATGGTTTTTTGTTTTGTTTTGTTTTGTTTTTTTTCTTGCGTTATGCGGGCCTCTCACTGTTGTGGCCTCTCCCATTTGCGGAGCACAGGCTCCGGACGCGCAGGCTCAGCGGCCATGGCTCACGGGCCCAGCCGCTCCGCGGCATGTGGGATCTTCCCGAAACGGGGTACGAACCCGCGTCTCCTGCATCGGCAGGCGGACTCTCAAGCACTGCGCCACCAGGGAAGCCCAAGCTAATGGTTTTTAAAGAGAGAGCAGCTATGCTCTTTTATATAGTTGTAGGAAAGAAATGAGCATGTTTGTAAAGTACAAGTAATTTACTGTAGCTAGAAAGCAGTCTTAAACTGGATTTGTGATCTACTGGCATCATATTAAGACTTTAAAAGACTATGATAACATAGTAAATATTAAGGGATTTATTTCAGGACCCTCAAGTTCTCTAAATTTGATGTGCCTGAGAAAGTACCTTTCTTTAAGTCTTCAAGGTGGATGGAGTTTTGAGGTATTAGGAGTTATGTTGGAATGTTCTAAGTTCCAATGTATTGTGTAGTGGGGCAAAGGGCACCCCTCTACCCAAACCAGCACTCTCCAGGGCGTTTGGACGCACCCAAGGCCTACTGAAGGGGTGTGTACTGCGTATGCACGTGACTTGAGGTTCAGGGAAACCAGAGGTCTCCGAAGAGTTCAAGGGTCGTGAGGGGCCGGATAATTGGAACTGGTTCATGGGGGACCCAAGACGTCTACCTAATTCCAATCCCTACCGAATGTTGCCTACCGAATGTTGCAGAGCTGCGGGAAGGGGGTGGGGGGAACTCAAAAGTCTCGCCAGGGCGGGGTTGGGAGACACTGGCTGCGCGATCTTCCAATAAGAGACACCTGGGAATCCTGGTTGCTGTGCTGGTCGTGGCTGGGGGAGGCCTGAGAGAGAGAGCAAATGCGCACGCATGCCTTCTGCCGCTCCCTGGAGCAGAGGGAAAAGAGACGCAGCCGGGAGCCAGTCCAGGCCAGACCCTGTTCGGAGGGGGTCTCATTACTCTCCGGGACTCTTGGGAGAAACCAGTTGTCTGCCAGTGTCCGAGCTCGGACTTGCACAGAGACTCTCAATCATTCTGAAGCCTCATATTATCGGGAGGACTGAAACCTTGAGAGGTGAGACTGGCCCGTCGTAGAATGAGAGACACCTGGGAGTCTTGCCAGTTGACTTTTGGGGCTCTTCCTGCCCTCAAAGTAATGAGGAAAGAAGGGAGTTGATAGACTGTCTGTGGTGACTGACCAGAGAGTGACTATGATTGATATTATTACAGAGTAGAAGGGAGAAGTATATCTGAAACCCAGGTTCATGGAGTTTCAAAAAATAATAATAATAATAATAAAAACTACCAGGCTTCCCTGGTGGCGCAGTGGTTGAGAGTCCGCCTGCCGATGCAGGGGACACAGGTTCTTGCCCCGGTCCGGGAAGATCCAGCCTCTGATATATGCCTTCTGTTTAGTTTTAAGTTGCCTTTTTTCTTCACTATTGTGTTTATTTCTAATATGAAATAAAAACAAAATTAATATATTCTAAGTATTACACATATTTAAGTGACATCAACATATTTATTATGAATTCACATGGTAAAATTCCTCATAACCCATCTAAGATGAAATTGTGAGCTCTATATAAATACTTTCTTTGAAATTTTATAAAATTTTCTTAAGTGCATTACACAATTGTTATCTTAAAAAAAAAAAAAAAACTACCACAGGGAGAAAGGTTTGTTATCACTTACCCCTATGAGCTGAGGAAAACGGAAGTTATAAATACTAACTATGACTTCAAGACTAGTTGAAGAAACGACTGTAACAACCACCTATGGTATCTTTGTTTGCTTGTTTGTTGTTGTTGTTAATTCTATATTTATGTATTGAAATCCATTCCCCACGTTTTTTCCTTTCCCGTACTATGTCATCCAAAGTGTGTTGGTAGTGGTTAAATTTAACCTGAGTTTTCAGTGTAATAGAGTAGCACTATGACTCAGTTTAGGAGGAGAATAAAATCTGGATATGGAAATGGTTTGCTAACGGAATGAAGGATGTGTTTGGGTACTTAACAAAGTAGTGGACTTGGTGGATGAGTTTTATTCAAGGTAAAATGTTAAATAAGAAAAAGAGTGCCCTTTTAAATGATGAAGCATACAGTCCAGAGTATATAACTTTTAAACATCTTTATTCACCAACTCTTACACCACAAAAATACATAAAGCAAAAGTGCTAGTAGAAATTCACAGTAGTTGTAGGTGAATTTAAATAAGCACTGGCAGTTCGTGATTGATGAGGTAGACCAAAATATGTAAGTGTTCATGTAATATAATAAATCATATGGTTGACCTAATCAGTGTGTCCCAAACACAGTACCTTGACAATACAGCATACTTTTTCCTTGTGTATTCTCATGGGACTCTTAAAACAACTGATTATATATTTTACCACCAAAAAAACCTCAGTAAATTCAAAAAGGTAGACATCATGTAGATCATATTGAGAACCTAAATATTCTCTTTTGTTTCATATTAATCTAACTCCCCTGTTTCTTTTAGTGAGCATTTTGCTGTTAAAATACTTAATAGAGGACTTGGAGAAAAATAATGGAAATGCTTATGAGGAAATTGCTTCTAGTTTCTGCAGTGGAAAGAGTAGAATCAAGTAATTGCATATTTTCCCCCTAGGGAATAAAAATAATGCATTCCTCCTCTTACTTAAAACAAACAGAACCATTTACAAATCTTTCATTTTCTCTTAATAAGCCTTCAAATCAGCTCACAACTCAGGCTAGTATTAGCCAGCAGAACTTTCCCTGGGGAAAGATACTTGGAAAAATTATTACTTCATCTGATTTTGCTTTTAAATTCTTTTATTCATTATAAACCAAGTCTCATAATATCCTAGACTAAATTAAATAGTATTCAATTATAAAGATGGAGCATCCCAGATACTGAGTAAGATGAATCACTTAAAAGAAAAAGAGTCTACTTAGGTCCCCCAAATTTCAACATATTTAGAAAGTTATTGATCACTCTCAACATTCTGGATGAACTAACTGGACAGAGATGTCTCTGTGTATGTTTGGTTTTGCACAAAATGCACATCCTTTATTCCTCTAAGTATACGCTCTTACCTAGAAATGCATCTTTTTTCTATGGAACAACATGCATTTGTTTATCCATTTAATTCTTCATTCTTATATTGGGGTTCTGCATAATCTCATTACTCAAAGATGTGGCAATGTAATATACAAAACAAATGTGGTGTGAATGTGAATTGCTCTGCAAATCTGAGTGTAACAAGCAGCACAGGAAAAGTATCAAATGCCTTAGGAATTCAATCTTCCACCAGTACTTAATGAAGACCTACTAAGTGTCACGTACCATTCCAGGTACTGGAGATAAAACAATGGACAAAACAAAGTACCGTGCCTACATTCCACTAGAGGAAACAGAAAACAAACAAAACAGGTAAATATGTCAGAGTTTATTATGTGCTGTGAAGAAAAGTAAAGCAATGTAGGGAAGATAGTTCCAGAGTGAGCTGAGGTTGCTATTTTATACACGGTAGCCTGGGAAGGCCTCTGTAATAAGGTGACAATTGAGCAGAGATTTGAACTAAGTAAGAACAGACTGATATCTGAGATAAGAGTTTCCTTGGCAAAGGGAATAGCAACTACTGTGTCTTAAGGTGGGACTGTATTTGAGGTTGGAGGAACAGCAGAGAGGCATATGTGGTTATAAAGCAGTAGTGGGAGTTGAAATTGTGAGAGATGGGACCTCAGAGGTAGTTAAGAGCCATGCCATAGAGGGCATTGCAAGATGTAATGACTTTGGCTTTAACTTAGTGAGATGGGAGCCTTGTGGAGATTGTAAGGAGAGAAGTGATGTGATCTAACTTAGGTTGTAAAAGACTTCACGAAAGCTCAAATATGGGAGAGGATGGACAGATACGTCATATTTGCCTGAATGCTGTCACAATGTATAGAGACATCTACAGTGGACAATTAAAGTAGTGGCTTTAGTGGAAATAATGTGGAGTCAATAGCTTTTGGATGGAACTAATGAGGAAGAATGAAAAATGGGGGCAGCAACCAAAGTCCTGGTTCTAGGGCTAAAAATCAGACCCGTAGAATTGGAGCATGTGGTGATTGTTGTATTATAGGCAGCTCTAGCATGCAATCCCCAGAGGGGGTAAGCAGGAAGTTCTCCTTCCTAATTCTTCCAAGAAAGAGACAGTCACTCACCAACATGCTTGAGCAGATGGAAGACTATTTCAGAAACAAAATTAGGTAGGACTTGGGGCCAGATGTTAGTGAGATGATTACCTGTGGCTGATGAGACCCAGGAAAATATGTGAGTCTTATCCTACTAAAGTTGTCAGCCAATGTCAGGCTTGGGACATCTCTTCTCTGTAACTTTCTCCAACATCCCCACACCATATAAAACTTGTGGAATAATTTTGTTCCATATTTGCATTTTGACAACATTTCTGCATATCTCTTTTATGGTATTCTACATATGTTGACACGTTGGATTACAGATATTTATTGATATGTCAGTCTTCGCTAAATTTTGAGCAAGTTAGATACTTGGAACCATGTCTTATCTTTGTATCTCTCTTGTGCAGCATTTGGCATGTAGTGTTTACTACTAAATAAATGGTTATGTATTTCTACTAACAAAGAAGCAAGTAAATATAACTTTTTCCTACTAGCTCTTATTTTTAAAAAATCACCCCTAAAACTAGTTATCCACCCTTAATTGGATTAAAAAAAACTCCACATTGGCTGCTCATTGTTGTCATTATGGAGGGTTTGTAGGTTTTATTTCCCTCAAAATTTTGAATGAGAGAACTAAGTTTTTCCACTAAGAATTAAGCTTTCAAGTGAAAAATAAGAGCAAAATTGCTTTAAAGGGGCAAAAAACTATCTTGGTCTGCATAATTTTAAAAGAATTTGCTTGAACATACACACACACGTGTGTGTAATTATATAGAATAGATAACAATTATAAAAATAAACGTGTAGCACATTAACTTAATAGTTATATTAAAAGTTATATTGAGTACTTACTCCATGACAGAGTTATTCTAAGTGCTTTATATATTTTTTATTATTTAAACCTCTTAACAACACTGTTGTCAATTTTGTGTGTCAATAAATTTGGAAATATAGAAGTAGGTAATTTTCTACCAAAATCAACATTAAAATATCCATTTTCTAGATTGGTAAATAGGGTATGAGAATTTGGAAAGCTAGTGAAAAGTCTATTTCCCAACTTTTAATTAGACCCAGAGGGGTGAGTTTTACTCAATCTCTAAAGAACAGATAATCCTTGATTCAAGCAGTTCTGATAAAGAAAACAACTGAAATATTGCCAACTCATTTTACGAGGCTGACCAAAATCAGGTGAGGATATAACACAAACTAAAATCTCTTCTTGGGCTTCCCTGGTGGCGCAGTGGTTGAGAGTCCACCTGCCGATGCAGGGGACACGGGTTCTTGCCCCGGTCCGGGAAGATCCCACATACCGCGGAGCGGCTGGGCCCGTGAGCCATGGCCGCTGAGCCTGCGCATCTGGAGCCTGTGCTCCGCAACAGGAGAGGTCACAACAGTGAGAGGCCCGCGTACCGCAAAAACAAAAAACAAAAAACTCTTCTTAAATTTCAGGTATGAAAACAATTGCAAATACCCTAAATTCAAGCAAGTAAATAAGTTTTATTATAGAAACCCAAAGATGGCTCAGCATTCTGAAATTTGCTAATGTAATTGACTGTATTATCAATGTAAAATTAGATTTTTACATCGTACATTATCAACATACAATTTGATTATCTGGATAGATGAATAAAAACTGATAAAATACAATAACTCCTAATTTGATAAATGAATAAACCACTTAGCAATCTAAAAATAGAGGGAAACTGCATTTACAAATGGTGTTCTATCAGAAATCTACAACAAACATTGTAATTAGAGGAAATTAGAGTAAAACATTAGAAACATTCCTCTCAAATCTAGGTATAAGCAATGATTAGTACTGTATGACATCCTACTGTGTTGCAGCCCCTGTGGCTAGGCAAGAGAAAATGATGAGGTAAAAATATTGGTAAGAAAATATTTCACTGCTGAAACTTTTTTGTTAGTATCTAATCCACATTTCCCCCAAATGAAAAATATGAAAATATGGATATTAATACCAACCTTACACCATTTTAAAATATAGTTGAAGATACTTTTTCCTGTAAAGCATTTAGTAGTGTCTTACACAGAATAAGCACTTAATTAATTATCATCACCACCATCATTGTCAGCATTTACTCCCTGAGGCTGCAAGTTTAAAGACCCAACCAAAACCATGGTAATTTCTAATATATTTAACAGGGTTGATCTGCACCTAGGTAAAGGTAGAGATTAAACCTATCCATTTTTAATAGGTGTAAACTCACAGGGACATGGAGAATGGGAGAGGAGACAATGTATCAAAATTTTGGAAGCTGGAAAGTACTTGAATAAGTCATAAACATTTAAGCAGTATAGAAAATTCCCCAATGATTTGGGAATTCTTGGGCTAGGAACTTGCAGAAGAGGGTATGGGAGGGTGGGAATGAGGTAAAGAAACTTGGTTAACAGTGTTTTTAAGAAGCCAGATTTATAAATTCCCTGCTCCATACCACATAGGCAAACATTTGCCCCCATCCCCTACACCTCTCCCCACTCCTCACCACAAGACTTTTTACTTGTGAGAGTAATTTACTTGGGAGATACCACCAGGCACCGCTGAGGTTGGGGGTACTGTACTGCAAACAGGGGGATTAACTGGATGTGTGCATACCACATACAGAGACCATAAAACTTCTTGCCTTCTTCAGCTGGAATTCAGGTCTTTACCTTCTAGGCAGTTTAGAAGAATTTCCTCTGGGAAATCCAGAAGAAATTTAAAAAATACAGCAGACGTTTTCTAAAATTAACCAGTTCTGTTAGATCACTTTGTTCCGTTGCATTCATGTCTTCAGAGCTCCCAATCTAATTTTAGACCACTCCACATAAATACCAGCAGATAACACCAAACATCTGAGGAAAGCCTCTAATCTGAAAGAGAGAGAAGGCAGAAAAAATAACCAGAAAAGGAGAGACTTGGAGGAAACAGAAAATACAAGGAGAAGAAAGCCACATAAAACAAAACCAAAGAAAGCTATAACAAGAAAACCAAAATTCCCAAAATGAGAGAAGAACAAGTTACCATGAAAAGGAACACTCAAAAATTAAAACAAGCTCCTGGAAATTTAAAACATCATAGAAGACCTGAAATAACTCAATAGAAGGGTTGGAAAATAAAGATTGGGGGGGGGGGATTTTTAAAATTAAGGAAATGAGATGATTCTATAAACTTCCAGATGGGGGGAAAAAAAAATGTTACAAAGCACTAAGAAATCAAATGACTTCAGAATTCTGAATCCTAAAAGGTAACAGAATGAAGCAGTATCCTCTCTGAGGAAAAATTAATTTCATTCAAAAATTTCCATACTCAGCCAAGTTGTGAACAAGTGGAAGCATATTCTTAAGACATTTTCATACACATAAAGTCTCAAAAATTATCTCCCACTCATTCTTAGGAAGCTGCTAAAAGAGGTGCTCAACAAAATAAGGGTGTAATCGGAGGACAAGGAAGGCATGAGAACGCAGGGGCCTCCACTCTAGAAACAAAGTGCATTCCCAGGAGGATGGGAAAGGGTAATTCCATGGTGATAGACTAGTGAGAAACTAGTTCAAGTTGAGGAAGGTCAGAAAACTCTGGGAAAGGTGCTTCCACGAATGTGAAATTAATAGATGATTAAAATGCTTTGAGGATGAGTTGGTGATAAGTAAATCAAAAAGAAGCAAAATGAAAAAATTAAAAAATACATAAATTCAAGGGAAAATGAAAAGTTATATAGGATGGGAAAAGTAATTATACTAAAGGGCTCAGCTATTAATAGCATTTACATATTCTTAATATTCTAAATATAATGGAAGGATGGGAGGAAAAAATTGTGTGTGTACAAGTGTATGTTTGCAAGAATGTGGTGGGTGTAGGGGATAGTGACTTCCATAGCAGAAAGTCAATAGATAATACCTAAAACTGAAAATTCAAGAAATAACATTAACAACCATGTACCACATTACATAGTTCAAAAGGTAAATAACAAAAGAAGTGACTAAAGTAGCTGAAAGTAGTTTTGTATAACAGCAAGAAATGGGAGTGGGGTGGGAGAGTGGACTGTGTTTTTCACAGTAAACCTTTTGTTTTCAAAGTGCTTGCATGTATATCTTTTATAAAAGTAAATGATACATTTACATTTTAAAAAGAGGCCCTGGTCTTGAAGCTTCTCAGCTCACAGCCTGTTAGTGATTCCCTGGTGACACCTCCCTGATGAGTTTTTATCTTCATTTATTCATGTGTAGACCAGTGGTTGGTGTCACACTCATAGCTCAAAGTTTATACATGAGCTGCAAACAAGTTTTTTATGGTTTGTACAATGTTGGTCCAAAGAGGGTTTTACAAGTTTGAATTGGTTGTCATAATCTAAAATTGGGAGTTTCACATAAAAACATGACTTCCAGTTTCTGCTGAAAATTCAGAGACTGGCCACAGCTTCCAGGGTGGCACATATTAGCTGAACATGAGTAGCCATGCCCATTGCACCTGGGTCACGTGCTCTCTATTTCTTCACAGTCCCTCCCATTCCTGC
>NW_006787415.1:1710834-1768526 GCF_000442215.2 Lipotes vexillifer
TGACAGTGAAACAATCTGTCATTTGCCATTTATCACTGTACTTGTGCTCCTGCTTTCTTACCATGGAGTTCAGAGAAATATTTCTCTCTCAAAATTGGAAAATCAAAGTGAGAGGGCAATATATTGAGATTACATATTTCTTACTCCGATTAAAAAGGATGCTGCTTGTTCAGTGTGCAAACCAAAGGTATCTGTGTTAGAAAAACACAGAGTAAGACATTATTATGAAACATAATTATTTTGGTCAGAATTATGATAAATATTTGAAAATATTCATAATTCAAAAAACACTTAATGCCCAAGATATAAAAGACTTAAAATTTTCACAGTTTTTTTTCTATGTGTGAAAAAAGTGAGTACTACTGTGGAATGCAGTTATGTCTTAAGTAAAATTATTCTCTAGGCATTTAAAGCCTCTGACAGATGAGAGTATCTATTGAATGCAGCAGAGATGGTGAATCTGAGACTACAGATAATAATTTCTAACTTAATTCTTACAGAAATACTACTTAGCATGTTGAAGAGTTAGCTAAGAATTTCCAGAACAATTGCATGAAAAAGTTAAATTGTCTGTGGCATTTTTCTACTGTGCGTGTTGAGAATAAAAATATAAATAACTCCACCTAGACAATAGTATTTATTCTGACAGATTCTTGCATGATCAAAAAATTGGCGGCAAGGTGTCCATGACGAGCACAGCATTAGGAACTGATTTTATCTTTGTTTTGAAAAGCATCTTATAAATTTTAACATAGACTGGTCAAAATTGATAAGAGTGCCTACAGATGGTGCAGCTAAGGAATGGTTCTTCAAACACTGGATCTGTTATAGAACATAAATTCAAGGAGAAAACGTTTTGCAGTGTTGAATGAACATAAGTTCATTGCATCATTCATCGGGATAGAATTGTGTTCAAAAGTTCAAAGCGAAAGCCTTCATATATCATACAGAATCCTATCAACTGTAAGGAATAGAAAATTCCAACTCAAGTTGGCTTAAAAATATGAAAATTAATAATTTTATATGTAGAAAGTTCAGATAAAGGGAAGGTTTTAGGTTTTATGGATTCAGTATCTTGATGTGTCATTAGAGACCATATGCTTCCTCCGTGTCAGTTTTATATTCAGGCTTTAGCATTATGCCTGATTGATGAGGTGCTGGACACATTTTTAAAAAACTTTAACATCCAGTGGAAGATGAGAGGTCTTTCCTAAAACCAATCACTGGAAAGAAGAATTATATTAAGACCAGTAAAGCCTGCCCTGGAAGCTGGAAGTTGGGTCACTTTCCCCTGAAATACATGAACAGTTAGAAGAGGTTGATTTTCTAGAAAAAATAATCAGGATTCTATTGGGATAAAAGAAAAGGGATAGAGATATTTGGTAAGAACAGATACTGTTATCTTAGTTGTGTTCTCCTGGCTTAAACTGGAGACAGTTCAGCCTTGATTGATGAACTGCAAACAATGTGGTGGTTGGCTCTGTTAAACTAAGGTTAGGTGGTTTTCTTATGAAGTGGTGCTGAATTATTTTATGGAAATTTTAAAGCAGTGAAAATCAGCTAACCAGTGAAGACTAGATCAAACATTTTTGGATGAACATTTTAACCGATTGAAATCCTTTGACTGTTTCTCTGCAAGGTCTTCAAAAGAATTCATACCAGTATACCAAGGTATGCTTTAATTTGCTCTTTTCTAGGGAAATTATGACTCTGGGAACTTCATTAGGCAGGGCACAAACTGGTCTGCTTTCCTGAGCAGAAGTTGGTTTTCAAAATGAAAGTAATGGCCCGAGTTGCATTCTAAAATTTTAGGGGTTACAAACCAATTTCAAAAAAAAAATTCTTTGATTTCAAACTTTATGAAAATAAATTATTATTTTCCAGTTTACTTTTCTCTCCTAAGTTTGAAAGTGTGAATGAAAAAGTGCTAATTTATGCTACTGAATTATAAGACCACAGAGTTCTAAAACTAAATAGAATAATATTAGAAACCAAAATTCTGTAAATATCCTAGGAGTTGGTTACCTAAAAATACAAATCATGCTGCAAGATTTTATCCATGTTCATGAGTAACTATATTTGTATACCATTCTTTCCAACTAGGAAACTGCTTAAAAATAACTGCTCCAAAAGATCAAATCTAAAATAATACCTGATTTTTATATTATGGTACCACAGAAGTATGTCAGGTTTCAGATTGCAAATCAAAGCAGTAACATGTCATTAAAGAAAAGTTTTAAGAGTTAAATATTACTATAATTAAAACTGTAATGTCGGGCTTCCCTGGTGGCGCAATGGTTGAGAGTCCACCTGCCGATGCAGGGCACACAGACAGGTTCGTGCCCCGGTCCGGGAAGATCCCACATGCCGTGGAGCAGCTGGGCCTGTGAGCCATGCCCGCTGAGCCTGCGCTTCCGGAGCCTGTGCTCCGCAGCGGGTGAGGCCACATCAGTGAGAGGCCTGCGTACCGCCAAAACAAAACTGTAATAATGTCCGGTATTATTCATGTTTTATTTTGCTGAATGCTTGCACTGAGATATTTCTCTAGTAGTTGGATTTTTTTTAACACATGTTCTGCTTTTTGTGTTTCAATTACTGCCCATAGATATTTAATTTGCTATCTATTTTAGGTGTGAATGAGTTATTTTGTCTTAAAACTCGTTGAGGGGCTTCCCTGGTGGCGCAGTGGTTGAGAGTCTGCCTGCCGATGCAGGGGACACGGGTTTGTGCCCCGGTCCGGGAAGATCCCACGTGCCGCGGAGCGGCTGGGCCCGTGAGCCATGGCCGCTGAGCCTGCGCGTCCGGAGCCTGTGCTCCGCAACGGGAGAGGCCCCAACAGTGAGAGGCCCGCGTACCAAAAAAAAAAAAAAAAAACAACAACTCGTTGAAAATTGTATGTAGGACTGGGAAAAGGTTCTGCCTTGACCCCATGAAGATTGCTTTCTTAATCCTAGGGCTGTGTTGAGGCTGTTTCTTTAGTGATTTACAGTTATATTTTCTGATGGTGCTATCTTCATTTAGCTCTAGATCTTATTGGATGTAATGGCGACTTTTATGTGTCAGTTTTATTTGTCTGGCCATGGAGTGCCCAGGTACTTGGTCAAACATTATTCTGGGTGTGTCTGTGAGGGTGTTTTCTGGATGAAATTAACATTTGAATTGGTAGACTGAGTAAAACAGATTGCTCTCCCTAAAGTGGGTGTGCCTCATTCAGTCTGTTGAAGGCTTGAATAGAACAGAAAGGCTGAGTAAGAAGGTATTTTCTCCTATCTGACTGCCTTGACCAGGGACATTGGTTTTTTTCCTGCCTGCAGTCTTGAGCTGAAACATCTTCCTAGGTCTTGAGCCTGCTGGCTTTCAGGCTGGACTGTACTGTTGGCTCTCCTGGTTCTCAGGTCTTCAGACTTGGACGTGAGCTAAACTATTGACTCTCTTGGGTCTCCAGCTTGCCAAATGCAGATCTTGGGACTTGTCAGCCTCCTTAATCGCATGAGCCAATACCTTCTAATAAATTTCTTTCTTTCTATCAAAAAATATATGTTTCTATATATAGATAGATATCTAGATAGATATGGAGGGAGTGAGAGAGGTATATATACAAAGAGGTTTATTAGAAGGAATTGGCTCATGTAATTACAGAGGCTACAAGTCCCAAGATCTGCATTTGGCAAGCTGGAGACCCAAGAGAGTCAATAGTTTAGTTCACGTCCAAACCTGAAGGCCTGAGAATCAAGAGAGCCAATGGTATAGTCCACCATGTAAGCCAGGAGACTCAAGACCCAGGAAGAGCCAGTGTTTCAGTTTGAAGATAGATACATAGATAAATAAAGATAAATAAATATTCTATTGATTCTGTTTCTCTGGGGAACCCTGACTAATACATTGGAAACCATTTTTTCTTGTCCTCTTGCTTCCAGCAAAAATTGCATTAGGCAAGGATTGGTTTCATGCTTCTTCTCTTGACTTTAGCTGGACCCAACATTTCTGTATAGTCTATTAGAGCATTACTTCTCAAACTTGGGACCTTGTTAAGATGAAGTTCTAGTATAAGAAGTCTGGAGTAAGGCATTAATTTCTGCATTTCTAGCAAGCTTTCAGCTGATACCAATGCTGCTGATCCCAGAACCATTGTTCGAATAGTAAAGTGTTTGAGGATAGCATTCTTATAGACATTTGACTCACCGCTAAACTTTGACAATATATATATATATTTTTTAACATCTTTATTGGTGTATAATTGCTTTACAATGGTGTGTTAGTTTCTGCTTTATAACAAAGTGAACCAGTTATACATATAAATATGTTCCCATATCTCTTCCCTCTTGCGTCTCCCTCCCTCCCACCCTCCCTATCCCACCCCTCCAGTCATTCACAAAGCACCGAGCTGATCTCCCTGTGCTATGCGGCTGCTTCCCACTAGCTATCTACCTTACGTTTGGTAATGTATATATGTCCATGCCTCTCTCTCGCCCTGTCACAGCTCACCCTTCCCCCTCCCCATATCCTCAAGTCCGTTCTCCAGTAGGTCTGTGTCTTTATTCCTGTCTTACCCCTAGGTTCTTCATGACATTTTTTTTTCTTAAATTCCATATATATGTGTTAGCATACGGTATTTGTCTTTCTCTTTCTGACTTACTTCACTCTGTATGACAGACTCTAGGTCTATCCACCTCATTACAAATAGCTCAATTTCGTTTCTTTTTATGGCTGAGTAATATTCCATTGTATATATGTGCCACATCTTCTTTATCCATTCATCCGACGACGGGCACTTAGGTTGTTTCCATCTCGACGGGCTATTGTAAATAGAGCTGCAGTGAACATTTTGGTACATGACTCTTTGAATTATGGTTTTCTCAGGGTATATGCCCAGTAGTGGGATTGCTGGGTCATATGGTAGTTCTATTTGTAGTTTTTTAAGGAACCTCCGTACTGTTCTCCATAGTGGCTGTACCAATTCACATTCCCACCAGCAGTGCAAGAGTGTTTCCTTTTCTCCACACCCTCTCCAGCATTTATTGTTTCTAGCTTTTTTGATGATGGCCCTTCTGACTGGTGTGAGATGATATCTCATTGTAGTTTTGATTTTCATTTCTCTAATGATTAATGAAGTTGAGCATTCTTTCATGTGTTTGTTGGCAGTCTGTATATCTTCTTTGGAGAAATGTCTATTTAGGTCTTCCACCCATTTTTGGATTGGGTTGTTTGTTTTTTTGTTATTGAGCTGCATGAGCTGCTTGTAAATTTTGGAAATTAATCCTTTGTCAGTTGCTTCATTTGCAAATATTTTCTTCCATTCTGAGGGTTGTCTTTTGGACTTGTTTATGGTTTCCTTTGCTGTGCATAAGCTTTGAAGTTTCATTAGATCCCATTTGTTTATTTTTGTTTTTATCTCCATTTCTCTAGGAGGTGGGTCAAAAAGGGTCTTGCTGTGATTTATGTCATAGAGTGTTCTGCCTATGTTTTCCTATAATAGTTTGATAGTTTCTGGCCTTACATTTAGGTCTTTAATCCATTTTCAGCTTATTTTTGTGTATGGTGTTAGGGAGTGATCTAATCTCATACTTTTACATGTACCTGTCCCGTTTTCCCAGCACCACTTATTGAAGGGGCTGTCCTTTCTCCACTGTACATTCCTGCCTCCTTTATCAAAGATAAGGTGACCATATGTGCGTGGGTTTATTTCTGGGCTTTCTATCCTGTTCCATTGATCTATCTTTCTATTTTTGTGCCAGTACCATACTTTCTTGATTACTGTAGCTTTGTAGTATAGTCTGAAGTCAGGGAGCCTGATTCCTCCAGCTCCATTTTTCATTCTCAAGATTGCTTTGGCTATTCGGGGCCTTTTGTGTTTCCATACAAATTGTGAAATTTTTTGTTCTAGTTCTGTGAAAAATGCCAGTGGTAGTTTGATAGGGATTGCATTGAATCTGTAGATTGCTTTGGGTAGTAGAGTCATTTTCACAATGCTGATTCTTCCAATCCAAGAACATGGTATATCTCTCCATCTATTTGTATTATCTTTAATTTCTTTCATCAGCATCTTATAATTTTCTGCATACAGGTCTTTTGTCTCCATAGGTAGGTTTATTCCTAGATATTTTATTCTTTTCATTGCAATGTTAAATGGGAGTGTTTTCTTGATTTCACTTTCAGATTTTTCATCATTAGTGTATAGGTATGCCAGAGATTTCTGTGCATTAATTTTGTATCCTGCTACTTTACCAAATTCATATATTAGCTCTAGTAGTTTTCTGGTAGCAGCTTTAGGATTCTCTATGTATAGTATCATGTCATCTGCAAACAGTGACAGCTTTACTTCTTCTTTTCTGATTTGGATTCCTTTTATTTCCTTTTCTTTTCTGATTGCTGTGCCTAAAACTTCCAAAACTATGTTGCATAAGAGCAGTGAGAGTGGGCAACCTTGTCTTGTTCCTGATCTTAGTGGAAATGCTTTCAGTTTTTCACCATTGAGGCTGATGTTGGCTGTGGGTTTTTGACAGTATATTAAGGCTTACTGTCTGTAGCCTTTGTCTACAGATTTTCATCTTGACATTTCAACACAAACGTTACCTTAAATGAGACCATATCTTTCAGAACCATCTATTGCCGCCTAATGACAGCTTAGAGAAACAGTGAAGGTGAGGTCTTATTAGAAAATCATACTCTACTTATAGAATAACTGTCATATCTTTAAAGAAAATTATCAAAACCGATTTCCCACCAACATTGTGACTTCTCCAATAGAATTAAGTTAGATATTAGAAAATTTTCACTAGTTCCCCTCACTTTACACTCATCATTTACTATATTTGGAGTAATGAAGTAAACAGAGCTTTCAGAGTTAGATACAACAGGGAAATAACTTCTTTGGACTTCAATTTATTATCTGTCAAGTGAAACATACTCCTTACTACCATACAGACCCTCTTTTATTTGGAGCCCTTGCTAAAAATATAAATCTGCATAGAAGAAGCAGTAGATTGTAGACAACTTTGGATGTTTTCATTTCTTCATTTGGTATTGCCAAATTCAGGGAAGCAAGGAAGTGTCTAAGACCAAGTCTGACTTAGAAGGAGTCTTAAGGCTGACTTTTTTTTTTTCACTACAGAATAGTTCTTTAATTCTCCTTTTGCTTATTACTTCATCCTCTCAAACAACACTATAACCACCTATTTCCATATGAAGGAAACATAGAGGAAGAAGTAAGGTAGAGGAAACCTTATCAGAAGATTGTTGCTATTTATGCTTTGTTCTGGGAACTGCTATCTTAATCTGGCTGAGATCACAGCACTTTATAATTGTCATTATCTGCCTATGAACTCTGAAGAAATCTGGCTTGTCGTAGTGCCCCGAGTCA
Organism: Lipotes vexillifer; assembly: GCF_000442215.2. Classification (NCBI taxonomy): domain Eukaryota; kingdom Metazoa; phylum Chordata; class Mammalia; order Artiodactyla; family Lipotidae; genus Lipotes; species Lipotes vexillifer. Next base: position 1,718,195 of record NW_006787415.1, read on the forward strand.
AACCATAAAATCTATTTCAATATTACTCCTTAGCATAATTAATATTATTTAACTAATTGGTGGTCTCTCTAGAAATTTAATAATATAGGAAAGATTTTAAATTTTGAGGAAATGAAATTAAGAAAACAGACACAGAGGGAAGAGATATGGGGACATATGTATATGTATAACTGATTCACTTTGTTATAAAGCAGAAACTAACACACCATTGTAAAGCAATTATACTCCAGTAAAGATATTAAAAACAAAAAAGACATATCTATACAATGACATACTGTGGATTTTTCCTCTAACTGCCAAATCCTAATTTATATATATATAAAATTTGTGCTATAAAGATGCACTATTGCCTTTGCCTGGGTAGTCATCTATTTTTTTTTTTTAATTTTTTATCAGAGTATAGTTGATTTACAATATTGTGTTTCAGGTGTACAGCAAAGTGAATCTGTTATACATATACGTATATCCATTCTTTTTTAGATTCTTTTCCCGTATAGGCCATTACAGAGTACTGAGTAGAGTTCCCTGTGCTGTACAGTAGGTCCTTTTAGTTATCTATTTTATATATAGTAGTGTGTATGTATCAATCCTAATCTTCCAATTTATCCCTCCCCCCCTACCCCTGTGCCTGGGTCTTCTAAAGTAGAACTGGAGACAAGAATTAGGTTGGCAATAATTTGGGAGGAATGTACAAGCCTTAGGCACTGAGACTGAGGGAAAATGGAAATGAGGCAAGGCAGATAATGTGATACATACAGCAAGTCACTAGGCAGACTTGTTTACTTGGCCAAGTACAGAGCTTGCAAGGAAGGAATACAAAAGGCATTGAATTTGGAGTAATCTATAGGAGAGAGGAAAGAAAAGGGTATTTATCTGGCTAGTTCCTTCCTGTTTCCCATTTCCTAGTGGTCACTATTTATACCATGGGGACTAGGGATTCTGGATTGCATCATCTGGCCTTTCAGCAACCACTCAAATAATGAAGTCACATAATCTGCAGTGGTGTTTAATCCAAGTTTGAAAATAGCAGGATTATCCAGTGCAGGTGGGACACTGACTGAGAGAGAAAAAGAAACAGGAAACCTACTGAGAACGCCGTTAGAATATCCAGGTGTTACAGACTCTGTTTTGCACAGTAATGTGTGTAGCAGTGTAGTAACTTATCTAGAGTTTTAGTTAAAATCAGACTTTTTAATAATAAATCTTAAAGTCTTTTGTTTATCCATCCTTTAGGAAATATTTCTATTGGCACAAATGCTGTGATAGCATATCTGCAGGATTTCTGGGGTAATTTTACTTAAAATGTGGGTCTACAGAGAAGCGTGAAAATACACTTTTGGTTAGCACTGTATGGCAAATAAAAATAATTTTAAATACTTTAAATGAGAAAGCTGAAAGTTCTTTTGGAAATGGAACTAGTTATTTTCTGGGTAAATACTTTGCAAAAGTTTTGCACCTCAGTGTAGGTAGTGAAGAATGCAGGTGCTGACCTTGAGGTTTTCTTTGATGAGTAAATGACCAAACTGAGTGACAGAAAGGACCACGCTAATAATGCATTCAATCTATCTGAAGCCTATGTCATTTTAATATCTCTAAGACGTCTGAGTATAATTTTTGTATACTCTATGAGCTCTTAATGAGCTGGTCTTACAATTTTACAAGCACATTTGTGATTTCAGAGAAAAGTTAAGATTTCAGTGTTAGATTTTCATTGTGCTTCTGTAATATTTCAGACTTTGATTACAGTCCACAAGAGATCTCTGAGAAATAGAATAAATGGTGTAGTGAGATAGGCAGCAAGCATCTATCATCTGATTATAGAATGGAGCACTGTTTTCAAGAACAAATCAGAACTTATGGAAAAAGCTATGAAATAGAGACATGAACTTCTATAAAATATTTGGAATTAGATGTGCTGATGGTACTGTCATATATACCAGCTAGAAAAATATTTCTGCCAATTTTGGAATTTGCTTAAAAATGAATAGCTCTAACTTTAGGGGAAAAACTCAACTATTTGAATTTAGTGTTCATCCTGGGTAGAAAAAATATATGAGCTTTATTCTACCAGGATGTTTTAAACATTAATCACATGATATTTTGCTTCTGCCAGAATGGCAGACTTGGTTGTCTGTGAGGAAATTCTCACAACAGAACAATATACTTTTAAGGAAGAGGAAAATCTGAAATGTGAAGGAACTGGTGAGAAATGAAATGGAAAATGTACGTAAACCTAAACAAATATTGTATATATAGAGAGAAAAGAGAAAGAAAATACAGGACAGCAATAGCATGTTTGTTAGGCAGGGCATGATTATATTTACAGTGTTTTAAGAGTTGTGTATTATTCTGGAGAGGGGTTGATAAACTGTTTGATATTAGAATTTGGGGGGTAAAGTTCAAAGATAAAAGCTAAAAGAAATGTAGGATACACACTGTTAAAACAGTAAGAAGAAAAAACAAAAGCAGTAGTATAGAAAAATAGGACAAACAGAAAACATTAAGATAGTAACAAGTAAATTTGAATAGATTAACAACCACAGTAAAAATGAATGAATTATATGTAAATCTGAAAAAAAGGAAGAGTAGAAATTAATTAGAGTTTAGACATGTAATTTGGAAAAACACCATTTACAATAGGCATGTGAAAAAGAATAACTTACAGTGTTGCTCACCCCACAGTTCTATTAGGGTTAAGTTGTAATCCACCGCAGTCGCTGACCGATGGCACTCTGAGAAGAAACTAAGACATTAACAGGATGGGCACTCTGTGCTTTGGACAAGCAGGCCCTTGGTTATATGTGTATCTCAGGAAGAATTTTAATGAACCCAGATTCTTGCATCTTTCGATACACAACAAAAGCACGAAAATCATTAACTTGAGATATCTGTTCTTTGTAAATAGCAGTAATCTTTTACCAAGATGTGTGTTTGACTGCACGTATTTCCTAGCTAAAACTCATATATAAACTGGCTTCTCCCCTACCTCTTTGGAGCAGTTTCCTTAGAGCTAACTGAGCTGCTCTCTCCCAGGATATAGTCCTCAGCAAGACCCCGAATACAACTTAAACTCACAACTCTCGGGCTTCCCTGGTGGCGCAGTGGTTGAGTGTCCGCCTGCCGATGCAGGGGACGCGGGTTCGTGCCCCGGTCCGGGAAGATCCCACATGCCGTGGAGCAGCTGGGCCCGTGAGCCATGGCCGCTGAGCCTGCGCATCCGGGGCCTGTGCTCCACAACGGGAGAGGCCACAGCAGTGAGAGGCCTGCGTAACGCAAAAAAAAAAAAACAAAAAACAAAAACAAAAACTCACAACTCTCATGTTGTGTGTTTTTCTTTCAGTTGACAGGGATAATAATAATAAAACAAAGCCATTAGTACCCAGATGAGTAAGAACCATATAGTTTGAAAGATCTTAAAGAAGCTCTAAGTAAATAGATATGTGTTCTATCTATATTTATGGAAAGAAAAACACAAAATCATAAATAATTAAATTCTCCTCCCAAATTTTTAAATTCGTGGCATTTCTATCAGAATTCCAGCAGGTTTTATATGGAACTTAAAAATCTCTTCTACAATTTATATGGACATACAAAACCCAAAGATTGGCAAAGACCTCCTGCGGGAAGACAGTAATGTGAGAACTTGCCCTATGAGTTATCACAACACAAATTATAATAATTAAGATAATATATATTGGTTCAGGCTGGGATGACATATTAAATGTTTTAACAGTTCGTGTGATGCTGATACTAAACAATCAGACTTCTGACCAATCAATAAAGATCTAACAAATCAGAACAAATAAGAGTAGATATGTTGTACTGGTGTGTATTGGCTGAATATCAGTCATGCCTGTGATCCAAAAAGAATATGATATGACTTCCTGTGTCAAAGGAAACTTTTAGTGGAGGCAATCAATGCAGAGCTCACGTAGAAAACAGCTGGAAGATCAGATGGCTTCTCACTGGAAAAACATGCTATAAATATTGACAACACCTGTCCCTAGAAACTTTCCCAGACTTCTGATCTGATCCTTTCTAATCCATAATGATTTACTAAGATATTCTTTCTTAATTTAAACTTAAGCATTTAGTTATATTCTTTTACTTGTCCTGCAACAGTTCTAAGAATGACCTTTATTTAGACTTTGCAGCCTGAAGAACCATGTAATTTTTGGCAAATGCTACCTATTTTATTTAAACACATAGAAACTGATACATTTTTCTAAAAGCAAGCAATGCTCCTATCCTCATTTTTACATGGTATGCAGATGTTCTTGCCAATTATTGTCTTGTCTCAGGAAACAGTGATTGATATATTAGGAAATAGCTTTGACAATAGCCTAGAGTGGAGCATGTGAAATTGAATTGCCTCTGTAATTTTCTTTTCTTATTCCTTTATTATGTGTTTTCCAGGAGATGGTGAGGATAGAAACACTACCAATTTCCACTACTCAATGATTAATGAAATTTAAAGTCAGTTATAAGGAGTCTGAATTAAAGTATCTCCAAGGTTTAGGTTAATGTAAAAATGACCAAACATTTTGAGCCTTAATATAAAACTAAAATAAATGATGTAAATATTTTTATTTCATTTTAACCCCACACACTCCTCACACAAGCATAATGTAAAACCATGTTTCTCTTTCACAAGAAAGCAGTAAACATAAGTATCAAATCTAGTATATTCTGATTTGATGTACAAAATTATAAACAGAAACAAAAAATCAATTAGCCAAGCTAAAACTACTTTTCCAAGAATTCCCTTCCACCTATAGTTTTGAATGAGGGTTGGCCACAGGAGATATAGTGAGATTTAGAGGGCAGAAATGGATCAGCTGCTATTAGCTCCTACAGTCGTTGTAGGGTACCAGGTGCCACATGTAGCTAGCACATGTCGCTATTGGTCTGCTGGCCCATCTTGTTGGGATGAGGCAGCAACCAGTGAAGCTGATAACCTTGACCAGTAAATCTGGCCAAACTTCCTTTGCCAGTAGATATATTCCTTCCTTCCTATGAGAGCAGGTTAGGGTCCCTTTACCTCCTTCCCTGGTAGTTGTTTCCTTAGAAGGGACTGCAGATCTTCTTAAAGACTTAACTCCAACACTTCTCATTCTTTTTAGAGCTATAACCCAGGTACAAGTCCCAAAGGGCCCCAAAGGATAAGGTAAAAAGCATAACCTGTGAGGAGTCTCAAACCACACCAAAAATACCAAGATTATGCTAATTTATATTGATACAAATCTAAGGGACATATATGGGAGTGGATACCAAGGAATAGTGCATCAGGGTAGAAGAACTATAAAGTTGGACTTGGCTGAATTTGTTAATATGGATGCACTAAGCAGAAATTCTAGATCCATTGTGTTAACCTGGGCAGCTTGGAGTAGCTCTCACAATTTCCTTGCTTGGTTGACTGAAACTTGGACCCAAAGTTGGCCCACACTGAAAAAAAAGTTGAATTGCCAAACCTTTTGTAAAGCATACAGGCAGGTATCTAAAGGTGTAAGAATATCAGAATTCTAAAGTGGATTTATCATAAAAATCATGTACCCAACTCCTAACTGTTTCTTCCAGAAGGGTCCAGAGAACAGTCCCTTCATCAGGGTTGTGAGAAATAAGCATCAGCATCCTTGAAGGTCTCTGTTGTAGCTATTGTTGATAGGTGATAAATGACAGCAGAAACTGCTGTCATCAAACTCAAGGCATGATTTCAGTAGAGATGATAGGACCCCGGAGTGCTGGAAGTCAAGTGGTGGCACGAAAATGCCAGAAACAAGTTGGACGTGTTTACTGTTAACAGGCAGTAGAGAAGGAGTAAGTAGAATGGTTTGATCCTCAGAGGTTGCTGGTACTGGCTAATTGATTTGACTGTTCCAGAACTGAAATATGTGAAGCAACCAATGAAGTATTACTTGATTTGAACAACCAGACAGTTTCTAGCTTGGTAAGCAAAAGTCTGAGTTTAATCCCTTCAACCAATCCCCAAACTTAGGCCAATTCAACTACACTGAGACCTTTGAATAAAAGAGAGGCTGGCTTTCCTTGAAGAAGGACTGTGCTGTATTACCAAGAACGTGCACTGTTAGCATTTACACTGATAAAATGAAGACAGGATGTGACTCTGCCCTTGCACAACTTAGTCTTACACAAATCCCTGTTGGATACTATCTTTATATAAAATTTTGATATTCATCAGAGAGTTTTGCACTAATTTGATTTTTTATTTTTTTATTTTTTTGGCCAAATTGACATTTATAGAATATTCCACCTGGCAACTAGAGAATACTCATTGTTTTCCAGTCCACAAGGAACATTTATCAAGTTAGACCATATTCTGGGCCATAAAACAAGTTTAATATAAGTATTGAAATAACAAAGTGTATTCTCTGACCACAATGAAATGAAATAGAAAGGTATCTGGAAAATACCCCTAATACTTGGAAATCAAATAATGTACTTCTAAATAACCCATATATCAGCCACAGTGCTGACCTGTGTGTATGGAATCTGGCTGGTTCTGCTCCACTGGTGGGGACCTGCCCTGGAGGGCCTCCCAGAGAACTGGGTGGAGAACACTGAGAGCCTTCCTGGTCCCACCTGCCCATACATAAAATAGATAAGCAATAAGGATTTACTGTATAACACAGGGAACTATATTCAATATCTTGTAATAACCTACAATGGAAAATAATCTGAAAAAATATATTTCACTGAATCACTTTGCTGTACACCTGAAACTAACACAATATTTTAAATCAATTACACTTCAATAAAATAAATCAATAACCCATAGATAAAAAATTAAATCAAACAGAAAATTAGAATATTTTGAAATGAATGAATTATGACACAACAGATGAAAAATTGTGAGATGAACTAAAGCAGTACTTAGAAGGAAATTACAGCACAAAAATGCCTATATTCTTTTTTTTCTTTTTTAACATCTTTATTGGGGTATAATTGCTTTACAATGGTGTGTTAGTTTCTGCTTTATAACAGAGTGAATCAGTTATACATAAACATATGTTCCCATATCTCTTCCCTCTTTGTCTCCCTCCCTCCCACCCTCCCTATCCCACCCCTCCAGACAGCCACAAAGAACCGAGCCGGTATCCCTGTGCCATGCGGCTGCTTCCCACTGGCTATCTACCTTACGTTTGTTAGTATATATATGTCCATGTCTCTCTCTCGCCCTATCACAGCTCACCCTTCCCCCTCCCCATATCCTCAAGTCTGTTCTCCAGTAGGTCTGTGTCTTTATTCCTGTTTTACCCCTAGGTTCTTCGTAACATTTTATTTTCTTAAATTCCATATATGTGTGTCAGCATACGGTATTTGTCCTTCTCTTTCTGACTTACTTCACTCTGTATGACAGACTCTAGGTCTATCCACCTCATTACAAATAGCTCAATTTTGTTTCTTTTTATGGCTGAGTAATATTCCATTGTATATATGTGCCACATCTTTAAGTAGTTCATTAAAATATCATTTATCTTGATTATTAAGCTTTTGGGCACTTCATAAAATTTTGTACCAGGTATTAGTGCCTCACTCAGTTCCCAGCCTTCTATCCAGCTCTTTCAGATCTCTTCCAGCTTCTCTGATTCTGGGACAGACACATGGGCAGATCTGTAATGAAGCGTACCTGTTTCTCCTGAAGATCTCCCGCATGGTTGAGGTTGGAAGTGGTGAGAGATAGAAAAGGGTTAAATTTTGACCCTGTGGTTTCAATTTGTTAGTACGGGTTGCAGGTTCTATTTATCCTCACTCTCCTCTGCTTCATGTCGTGCTTTTCAGCCCTACTTCTGGTCCTGCTGACTGACAGTAAATTCAGGCTGGCCACCAGACATAGAAGCAACAGCTTTTTGTAGATTTCTTCACCAGATGCCACAGTTGTGTAAGACCTAATCTCTGTAGTAAACCCTTTATTCCGTATCGCTCATAGCAGTTCTCTTCTGCTTCAACCCTAACTAATGTACCCTCGGAGTGCCTAGGTGCTTTTTCTTTAGATTTGTTTTTTTTCCCCTTAAAGATTCCTCAGTACTCCCTGAACCAGAATTTTGTGGTTCCACCCTGATAACTTGCCAGAAATGTACAGACGCGTTTGAACTTCAGCAGCATATATTGCTTGAGTTCTGTGCCAGAAGAATTTTTAGCTCCCATTTACATAAGCATCTGGCAGATTCTCTCTGACTGTTCAACAGATGTGACCAGACATATCTGGCTTTCTCTTTCTCAAACTGTAACCTAACCCCAGACTACCGAATATTTTACAGCTCTTTGAAATGCAACCCCAATTAATAAATAACCTAGGATATGTCCTCCAAAGCTACTCAGATAAGTACATATTCTCTCTTATGTATTGCCCCACCAAGGAGTTGAAAGTTGGTTTTTAATGTTTGCTTATAATCATACTTCTCACCAAGCATCCTTTTTTTTCTAGGTGGAAGATCTATTCCTCAAATATGATTTTCTAGACTTACCATCTATATTAACTTCCTAGGGTTGCATAACAAAGTGCTGCAAACTTGGTGGCTTAAAACGAGAAATTTATTGTCTCAGAGTTCTAGAGGCTACAAGTCCAAAATCAAGGTGTTGGCAGGGCCGTCCTCCCTCTGAAACCTTAGAGGAATCCTTCCTTGCCTCTCGGTAGCTCCTGGTGGCTTGCCAGAAATCATTGGTGTTCTTTGGCTTATAGTTCCATAGCTCCAATCTCTGTCTTCATCATCACATGGCCTTCTTTCTCTCTGTGTGTGTGTGTGTGTGTGTGTGTGTGTGTGTGTGTGTGTGTACCTAACACCATCATTGCCAACATCCTTAAAATGTGCTAAATATCAAACAAAATACTCTGAATAAGTTTTGGTCAGAGCAGAAAATAGTGGAATTATTACTCTATTCTGCCATTCCCTTCATTATTTCATTAATCCTACAAATATTCATTGAGCTTCTATTCCATGTCTCACATTTTGCTTGTGCTGAGGATATACCAGAGTGGTAAAGAGACAAAGCTGCTATCTTCGTGGAGTGTATGTTCTAATTAGGGATGGTAGACAATCGGCACATAGACTTATGCTAGAATTCCAATTATCTCTAAGTGCTATGAGCAGGGTAATTGAAAAGAAGGGATGGGGGTGTTATTTGAGAAAGGAATGTCTTTGAGAAAGCAAGTAAAAAGGCTCTCAGGAGTGTGGTGTCTATGGGGAATTGAAGGTGCAGCAGGGAGGCCAGGGTGGCTGTGGCTGGAGGACATGGAGGAGTGACATGAAAGGAGGACAGAAAGGTAAATCACAGCCTATGAGGCAGGATTGTGGACTTTTATCCTAGATGCGAATTTAGTTGAAGGCTTTTAAGCATCTGAGTCACATGATATAAGGTACTTTAAAGGATGATTCCAGCTGCTGTATTGAGAGTAGGCTGTTATAGAACAGTGGAGAAAGCTGACATCTACTTTGGAGACATTTACAGTAGTGCAGGTGAGAGATAATGGTAACATGGACTAACGTGATAGCCATAGTGGTGATAAAGAAGTCAGATTTGGGATGTGTTTTGAAGATATAGGCCTTCAGGATTTGCTGATGGATTCAAGAGTAAGTGAGGGGAAAAGATGAGCATTAAATAAACCTCTAGTACTTAGAGGTTTCGAAGAAAAAGAAGACTCTTTGGAGGATATTGAGGAGTGGCCTATGAAGCAAAATGAAACCATGAGTGAGGTCCAAAAGGCAAATAAAAAAGGTGTATTTAAAAGGAGGATGTGGTCAAGTGGATAAATGCTACTGTTAGGTCAAGTAACATAAGGACAGAGAATTGACCATTGGAGGTCATTGGTGAGGTGGCAACAGTCTCTGTGGAATTTCAAGAGAAAGTGTGAGCTGAGGTAAAATTGTGAATGAAGACAACCCTTATTACAATCACTATTGCAATCCAAATTATTACTGAAACACATACCCACCAGTTTCATTTCCACAAGTTAACTCCTTTCAAATTGTCTCACCAGCTGTTTTTGAAGCTTTCCAGATGGCTGATGGGCACGTAACCAGGAGCAATTTCCTAAATGGTGTCCACTCAGCTTCCTTATCTGTTCTTTGCTGACTAGTTATAAATAATAGTTTTCATAAAAACTAGCTGAAATACAATATGTTCTAAAAATATTTTACACAAGTTTTCATAAAAACTAGAAAATTAGATTCAGTTCAGTTTGTGTTTCCTCCCTTTTTTTGTCAAGATTACTTCATAGGTAGTGCTCTGTACTTTCTTCAGGAGGTATATGTTATCTGGTTATTTCTTTCTTCCTAATTGCAGCAGAAAAATGTTATATTTGAGTTGTCATTGTATTTTATTTCATGATTTGGAGGTATCCAACAGTTTTATTTTAATGCCTAACTTTATTTTATAATTTTTAAAATTGAGGTATAGTTTATGTACAGTATTTTATTCAGGTGCACAACATAGTGATTCACAGTTTTTAAAGGTTATATTCCATTTATAGTTATTATAAAATATTGGCTATATTCCCTGTGTGGTATTATAAATCCTTGTAACATTTAATTTGTATACTACTTTGTATCTCTTAATCCCCTACCCCTTCCCTGCCCCTCTTCCTTTCCCTCTCCCCAGTGGTACCACTAGTTTATTACTCTCTATATCTAAGTCTGTTTCTTTTTTGTTATATTCCCTAGTTTGTTGTATTTTTTAGATTGTACATATAAGTGATATTATATAGTGTTTATCTTTGTCTGTCTGACTTTTTTCACTTAGCATAATACCCTCCTAGTCCATCCATGTTGTTGCAAGTGGCAAAATTTTATTCTTTTTTATGGCTGAGTAGTATTCCATTGTGTGGCTGAGTAGTATTCCATTTTGGCTGAGTAGTATTGCATTGGGTACACCACAGCTTCTTTATCCATTCATCTGTTGATGGACACTTAGATTGCTTCCATATCTTGGCAAATATAAATAATGCTGCTATGAACATTGGGGTGCATGTATCTTTTTGAATTAGTGGGGTTTTTTTCAGGATATATACCCAGGAGTGGAATTGCTGGGCCATATGGTAGTTCTATTTTTACTTTTTTGAGAAACCTCGGTACTGTTTTCCACAGTAGCTGTACAAATTTAAATTCCCACCAACGGTGTACGAGGGTTCCCCTTTCTCCATATCCTTGCCAACATTTGTTGTGTTCTTTTTGATGATAGCTATTATTACAGGTGTGAGGTGATACCTCATTGTTGTTTTGATTTGCATTTCTCTGATGATTAGCTATGTTGAGCATCTTTTCATAAACCTGTTGGCCATCTGTATGTCTTCTTTAGAAGAATGTCTATTCAGATCTTTTGCCCATTTTTTTAAGTGAGGTTTGTTTCTTAGATGTTGAGTTTTATGAGCTGATTATATATTTTTGGAGCTGATTATACCTTTTTGGTCATATCATTTGCAAATATTTTCTCCCCTTCAGTAGGTTGTCTTTGCATTTCATCATCGGTTTCCTTTGCTGTACAAAAGATTTTAAGTCTAATTAGGTCCCATTTGTTTATTTTTGCTTTTGTTTCCTTTAGGAGACAGATCCAAAAAATATTGTTATGATTTATGTCAAAGAGTGTTCTGCCTATATTTACTTCTAGGAGTTTTATGGTTTCAGATCTCACATTTAGGTCTGTAATCCATTTTGAGTTTATTTTTGTATATGGTGTTAGAGAATGTCCTAATTTCATTCTTTTACATGTAGCTGTTCAGTTTTCCCAGCACCACTTATCGAAGAGACTGTCTTTTCTCTATTGTATATTCTTGCATCCTTTGTCATAGATTAATTGACCATAAGTGTATGGGTTTATTTCTGGACTCTCTATTCTGTTTTACTGATGTTTGTGTCTGTTTATGTGCCAATACCATACTGTTTTTTTGTTTTTGTTTTTTGCGGTACGTGGGCCTCTCACTGCTGTGGCCTCTACCGTTGCAGAGCACAGGCTCCGGATGCGCAGGCTCAGCAGCCATGGCTCACAGGCCCAGCCGCTCTGTAGCATGTGGGATCCTCCCGGACCGGGGCACAAACCCGTGTCCCCTGCATCGGCAGGCGGACTCTCAACCACTGCGCCACCAGGGAAGCCCTACCATACTGTTTTGATTACTGTAGTTCTGAAGTCAGGGAGTGTGATACCTCCAGCTCCGTTCTTCTTCCTCAAGATTGTTTTGGCTATTTGGGGGCTTTTGTGTTTCCATACAAATTTTAAAATTATTTGTTCTAGTTCTGTGAAAAATGCTCATGCTATTTTGATAGGGATTGCATTGAATCTGTAGATTGCCTTGGGTAGTGTGGTCATTTTATCAATATTCATTCTTACAGTTGGTGAACATGGTATATCTTTCCATCTGTTTGTGTCATCTTCAGTTTATTTCATTAGTGTCTTAAAGTTTTCTGAGTACAGATCTTTTACCTCCTTAGGGTAGGTTTATTCCTAGGTATTTTATTCTTTTTGATTCAGTTGTAAATGAGACTGTTTCCTTAATTTCTCTTTCTGATAGTTCATTGTTAGTGTATAGAAATACAGCAGATTTATGTATGTTAATTTTGTATCCTGCAACTTTACCAAATTCATTGATGAGCTCTAGTAGTGTTTTGGTGGCATCTTAAGGATTTTCTATGTAGAGTATCATGTTATTTTAATGCATGCAGACTACATTTTCTTAGTTCTGTTTTGTCACTATAGTCCATTGAAACTTTGTGTACATCAATAAGCCACATTTCTCTATTTTGTCCAGAAGACTTGGGAGAAATTTTTACAAATGCTTTGATAAATCAAGATGAAGTATTTCAAAAAATTTTCTTCGATTTAAACATTCTGGGCACAGTTAATCTGTGCTGGTGTTCAGTAATCAAAAAGATTTACAACTATTCTATTTGATATTCATTTCTAGAGTTCTAGTCGGGATCAGCAATTAACACATTGGTGTAAAGCTTCATGAAGCCACTTTTCACCCCAATTTAGAAACTTTTCACCAGTTTTCTCAAACTTCCTTTATCTTTATAAAAATTCAAAAAGTAGCTAATGATTTGTAATTCCATATGCAAATCTTTCCACTACTCTCAACTATGATTTTGTGGGGAAGTTCACGTCTAATTTCTAACTTCATGTCTTCTGACCTATAATTTGCTCTTTATAATGTGTTTTCTGTGCTTTCCAATTTGAATATAATTCTCTTTGTAGGCAAAGAAGGAAACACAATAGGAAATGAGTAGTACTTCTTGTTCATCTATCCAAGTTCTAATGTAGCAAATTATCTTTCACACATGTGTTCTTTATAGTCCACTTTGCTCACCTCCCCACTCCATTCTCCCTCTTTCAATATAAACATCATGTGTGCAGGAACTTTGCTTCATCACTTGCTGTGTTCTTAGCACCTGGATCAGTCCAAACACCAGTAGGAGCTCAAAGAATAGTTGGTGAAGGAAGGAACCTCTTTTAGTAGCATTTTTGTCATGCTTTAAAAATTTTATATCTATATCAGAGAAATTTTACAATAAAATTTCCTATTTTCTGAGAAGAAATCTTGAAACTCTGTACTGCTATTTCTAATAGTTCCATACATAATCCTTACGTGTGAGTCTTTTCTGTCTTATTTAGGAACATATTTTGAGTTTATTAATTATAGTAAATAACCCTAAAAGATATTAGTAACCCCCCAAATGAATTCACAGCAATACTTATTTGATTGCTGAACAATTCATAGATTTCCCTCAGTTAGCTTCAATCCAGCCTTGGAGCCTGCTATGTGGAGAGTCTTGGTCAAAGTTCTCAGGATTGTCAGTTTGACTTCTAGCTCAGATATTTATTTTGGCTACTTGTTTTGTCACATCTTTTCTGGCAACTTTTATAAGCCAGTTGTTCAGCAGTTCAGTTGTGCTGGAAATATTTTTGTCAATTTAGAATTCTTATCAAAAGAAACTTCAGTTTCACTCTGCAAATCCAACACTGCTTTTCCCTTTACCTCCATTTCTTTGCACGTAGAAACAGGGGTGAGAATAGTATTTATGTAAGACCTGTCCTTATTTCATAGTTTTGTTTTCTTTACTTTCAGTCAAACTGTTGAAATGTGCTCTTTTTCTTATAAATGTTTTTCTCCATTTATTTTTTTAAGCACAATCTCAGAATTGATGTATTATTACTGATTTAAAACCGTAAGAATCTCTCAGTTGAATCAGTAAGGAGGTAAAAACCCTGCACGGATACGTAAGAGACTTAAGAGAAGGTAGGTGGGTGGGAACCATCAGATGGAGAACAAAGCTGAGAGAAACATTTTTTTTTTTGCTATGTAATTTTCTGTGTATTTTTTATATTAAGAACTATGTGAAAATATTACATATTTAAAAATTAAAAAGAAAAAAGCCAAGAAATGCAATAGTTTAAAATACTTTTGTTGTCCAAACTCTTAAATGACATAATAAAGGAACTAGATTAGGAATATTGAGGAAGTTTAGAGTCTTAACAGTTGATAAAGGATAACATCAGAGGTGAATCAATCATATATGGACACACGTTTCAGAAAAGTTCAAGTCCTTTGAGGTTTTTTTCCTCATAGTATCACTCTTGTTGACTCTTCCTCTTCATTTCCAAGGGGACCACTTCAGTTTTCACCCGTGTTTCCTCACACCTGTATTCCCTGGTCCCTGCTTCCATGTCCTCATTCATTATCTACATCTCACATCTAGTCTAGTCATTCTTAGCATGATTTCATTGTGTCACCAGCTGATCAAACATCTCTAGTGGTTCTTTGCTTCCTTCTACAACGAAATAAACTCCTCGAATTTATCTAGACCGGGGCTTCTCAACCTTGGCATTACTGACATTTTGGTCTGGATAATTCTTGTTTGTGGAAGGCTGTCTTGTGTAATGCAGGATGTTTAGCAGCAAACCTGACCTCTACCACTAAACTCCAAAAATGTCTTCAAACATTACCAGATGTCCCTTGTGGGGCGGGGCAAAATTGCCCCTCTTTGAAAGCCACTGATTTAACCCTATCCTATCTGTTAAACTCAACTTCTCACTGGTTAGTCTCTTTGCTTTTCTATTAATATGCTATGCTCATTGCATACTTGGTTCAGATGGTTCCTTTCTCCATCTTGGAAAGTTCTCTTCTTTTCCACATATGTGTAAATGCCATTCATCTTTCATTTTCTTCTGCTTAAATAGTAGCACTGATATCATAAAAATATTTTATGGCACTTACTTATGAATGCAGTTCTTTCACCATCAGCAATGAATTAATGTATTTTAAAATAGTTCATTTTGCTTCACCAATTTCAATAAATCTGTTTCTTTAGTTAATAATTCAGACCAATGACTCAGTTTCTACCATTATGCTTGCTTTTTAAAAAGTACTCAATGATTTTTTTTTTTTTTTTACTAGTGATTCTTATGTACATCAGTGCAGTCTTTTATTGGTAAACTGGATTACCTCAGAGCAATCAAAATGATTATTATTCAAAATACTTATGTCTGCTTTTATATATTATACTATCTGCATTACAATTTTTTGAAACTTAAGAGCCAGACAAAACTGTCTGGCCTTTTCTCTAAAATTATTTCATATGGTTGCAATCCGTTGAAACTAACTTTACCATGTTAGCAGAGACCTCATAATTGATAAATCTTGTGGCTTAATGTAAGTTCTTCTCAAATAAGTAATAAAATGAGGTATGTGAATCATCACCTTTTTTTCTTTTCTAAGTATATCAAATGTTGTTTGGCCTCCAGATGGTCAATTTAGAAGAATAGCCCTTCTTAATAATTATTTAAGGAACTCTTCTCCCCCTATTTTTGGACAGGACAGAATCCTGGAGCCTAAACAATTCAAGAAACTTAGAAAAGGGCCTTTGCTCTTCCACTATTATTGACACGTCACCATCTAGACCATTTCTCATGCTAGATATCTAATATTTCACAGATATTTTTTCTTCAATTCTCACATTCAGTTGGTTAGTCTATCTCGAAACTGTTAACTTTCTAGCCCCACTGTCATTTTCTTAATGTAGGCCCTTATCATCTCTTACTATTTCAAAGTCCTTCCAATAGTATAATTGTACCATTTTCTCTGACCTTTATTCTCTCTTCACACAGAATTTTTTTTTTAAGATTCTTTTGACGTGGACCATTTTAAAAGTCTTTATTGAATTTTTTACAATATTACTTCTGTTTTACGTTTTGGATTTTTGGCCCTGACACATGTGGGACCTTAGCTCCCCGACCAGGAATTGAACCTGCACCCCCTGCATTGGAAGGTGAAGTCTTAACCACTGGACCACCAGGGAAGTCCCCTCTTTACACAGAGTTATACATAAAAAATAAAACTTGGAGTCTGTCCTTATCCACCCCCCCTACTTCTATTATTAACAGAGTAAATTGGACTGTTCCTCCCCCTTTTGCCCCATACTTCAAGCATCAGTTGCCCTGTTAAGACTTTCCTTTGATCTCATCTGTATAAATATGGGTCAGGAATATGGTGCACTTCTGTCTCCAAGGGTCCTAGGGACCATGGCTAATCAAACATTTGATCTTATTTCCAGAGACTCTAGGAGGCATGAGAAAGGGCTGCTACAGCCTCTTAAGTGAAGGACTCTCTGAGGGCATTAATGGGAGTGCTGTTGATTTTAATCTAGGCAGATTCTAGAGCCTTTTGCTAAAGTGGGCCCCATGTTACAGTGGCTGATTCATTAGTAGTAGTAACAGTGAGATTAAGTAAAATTTGCAAGTGAGGAATATGTTGCCTCCAGAACCCCAAAAGAACTAAAAGGTGGTACACTTGTATGTCCTTAATGAGTGTGTGAATCGAAACTCCTTGGAGAAGACTGTCATCAGTACAATGTTATTACCTGTGCTTCTGGAGAAAGACAGATGCAGGTAGATCTTGTCTGTGAAGTCTGTGAGGTGACAAAGCTGCTGAGGTCCTCCATGGCAGCCTAGTAAAGGTGCATGGTATCCCTTCGGACATGAAGGTGAACTGTGACTAACAAATTGTTGAAATGGGCACTGAACAGAACAGATTAGCCAAATCTGTAATAGCAGTGTATTTACCAGTTATTAATTAGATGAGATTAGTAATTTTAATAATAACTGGTATTGGATTTGGGGCCTTAATGGGTGGGACCACAGCATTAAGGTTGTAGTGATCCACCAAGAGGCACCACTTTCTTTTTCACATTTAAGAGCAGGTAAAATCAGCTGTCAAATGCGCAAGGAGTGGCGTTAATGACCTGTTCATTAATTAGGTCCTAAATAAAATGTCCCGACCCAGGAAAGTGAGGCACAAGAGGCGTATCCTTCTGTTGCCCTAATGTGGGCCCCACTTGGGCTAGTCTTAAGTCCCTGGAGTTTAGCCAGTTAGCACACCTTGTTTTGAATATTCCCACAGAGAGATTTGGCAGCCACCTCAGGCAGACCCAGCAGTAGGCAACAAGGCTACTCAAGTGGAAGCTCGAATTCAGGTCCAACCAACTCTCAGGGTGCTTTAGAACCAATTAGTAAACCAAGAGCAGAACCCCAGGAAGTTATTCAAGAGTCAGTGGTCATGACTGCTCACAGTGCCAACTGTCTCATAAGAAAGATTCTTTTGATGGTGAGACATAGCACATTGATAGTTGGATAGATGAAAGGCAGAACTCTTGTCACTTACAGCTCCAAGGAGAGAGAGCTGCCAGGCAGGGCCCACAGTGGGTTCCACACTGGGACAGGGTAACAGCAAGCTGCAGCAGTAGAGGGCAGCTCTTCTATGGCAAGTGGGATGGTGTTAGCTAGGTTTGTGGGGCCCCTGTGGATTGGCTAATTTGAATAATTTGGGGGGCTCCAGGGCTTTGGTGCTCTGTCTAGTTATCTGTTCCCTGGCCCCGGGGCAATTGGGGTGGGTGTTTAGTTGCCCAGAGTGTGAGCTCCAGTAAGGAGAGTGATTGGGATGTAGACTTAATGAGCTGCTCAGGAAAAGGAACTGACTGGCATCTAGTCAGGACCTCAAAACTGGGTCAAGATAGCATTGGGAAAACAAAACCAAAGCAACACTGTATTATACCTGTTAAAAAAAAAAAAAAAGGCAGGTTACTGGGCCCTTCTCCAGATGCCCTGAATTGACTTTCTTGGGGAGGAGCCTGGTAATCGGTTAAGCTAATTTACTGTAAGGTTTCTAATTGTTCAGGTTGGACTCTGGAGTTAGCCTGTTTTGGGGTTACAGGCTACATCTGCCAGCCCTAGTCCCTGGACTCATATTTGTTACTGCACCTCTTTAGTTCCCAACTTTCTCACTGTAGAATTACATGTAACAATAGCACCTACTTCCTAGGGTTGTATTGACCTAGCAGAGTGTTTGCCTCATCGTAAGTGCTTATGTTAACCTTCAAGATGCATGGGTTTTAAAAATTCTTTGAAAGAGAAGGGACTATAGGGTTTCAAACTTTTTTTGAAACAATTTTTTTGAAAAGATTGTGATAGTTGCATCTTTTTTAAAAAAAAATACTAACAAAAGCCCCGATAATTTTTAATCTTAGGACTCTTAGGAGTCACTGAATCAAGGTAGCCATGAGAAAATCCTCTCCCTGCACTCTAGTATCTTCTTGAAGTCTTTTACTGTGTTGATAGTTCTACAGCAAAACAAAAAACACAACAAAAAACAGATTTATTAAAAGCTGTTAATCTCCATTCCATCTTGAGAGAACTGATTACTACCAGCTTGCAACTTTAGAAACTGGAATGACCCTCTTGCCGTTTCCAAGATCTGTTTTTCTCCTTTCACTTTTTAGCCACACTGAAAGCAAAATTGTCCAGTAATGTGATGTTAGTGATCTGCAAGAAAATCTGAAACGGCATTTCTCCATTTATAAGAAAATTATATTCCCTTCTCAAAGGACAAACCTCCCTGACTCTTGAAGGAGAGCTGATATTTTTCAATTAACCTTAAAATAATGATAAGATTTATACTTTTTGTTCTGTTAGCAAAGTGCTTAGCAGACTTCCACCTGTCCTATTAACTTTAAACTACAATGTTAGTTTATTAGAATATAATTGTTAATACCAATAATTGCAGTTTTCATGCACTAATTTTACAGGAGCTCCCACTGAATAAAATAAATAGAAAGCTATATTCCTATCTAATTGGTTAAATTATAAAGATTTCTTTAATAAATTCTTTATACCTGTTATTAAAAACAGAGAGTGTCTATCTAGTTATTTTACTCATTGAAATTATAAAAATGAGTAACATTTGGCTTGTTAAGTGCTTGCTAACTTCAAATAGTTGATTAAAGTAAAAAGAAACTTTTAACAATTTTTAGTGAAACAATCTTTACTTTCTTGTAGGTTGTAGTCTATAAACTTCTGTAGACCACGTACTTTTAAAGAAGACAAGTACCTTTCTCGTATCTTAATGAGTAAACATTCCTATACTTCATTCTACACCGAATGCTCATACTCACTGTTTTTTTTTTTGTGTGTGGTACGCGGGCCTCTCACTGTTGTGGCGTCTCCCGTTGCGGAGCACAGGCTCCGGACCCGCAGGCTCAGCGGCCATGGCTCACGGGCCCAGCCCCTCCGCGGCATGTGGGATCTTCCCAGACTGGGGCACGAACCCGTGTCCCCTGCATCGGCAGGTGGACTCTCAACCAATGCACCACCAGGGAAGCCCTCACTGTTTTTTTAAACTACTAAATTGGTAATGTACCTATCACAGTGCCTGGAGCATGGCAATTGGTGTTCAAAGAATATGTTTGCTGTACATTTTATATTTTTCATCCTAGGTGTTACCATCATTCATCACTCTCTAACCCCTGTAGGTGTCTAGTTCTTGTATGTCAATAATCATCATAATAGAATACCAGCAACATGGCTAGCATTTATTTTGTGCTCACTGTGTACCAAGGCAACAGCCTAAGTGCTTTGCATGGCTGCTATTTCATTTATTCCTCAGAACACTCCTAGGATAAAAATATCATCTTTTTACAAAAGAGAAGGGTGAGGAATTAGATTCAATAACTTGTCCAGGGGGCTTCCCTGGTGGTGCAGTGGTTGAGAGTCTGCCTGCCGATGCAGGGGACACAGGTTCGTGCCCCGGTCCGGGAAGATCCCACATGCCACTGAGCGGCTGGGCCCGTGAGCCATGGCCGCTGAGCCTGCGCGTCCAGAGCCTGTGCTCCGCAATGGGAGAGGCCACAACAGTGAGAGGCCCGCGTACCGCAAAAACAAAAACAAAACAAAACAAATTACTTGTCCAGGGCCACACGATTCTTAAGTGGAAATCAGCATTCATACCCACCCCTTAACACCACATTCCCTCTTTAAACCATCACCCAAATAGTTTCCTCTGTGGAGAAAGCATCCTTCTCTCAAGAAGCCCACCTGTAAGAGGTAACATTTGCTACCTGTGTTAACAGGAGGGAGTTTGTTTTCAGATAATTTGTGTGGAGAGTAGCAGTGTGATAATTCATTTTCTAGTAATATTGCAATAACATATACTTTTAAAAGTAAAGAAACTGCAAATGGTTTCACCACCTTTAGTTTATCCTTCCTTGTGTGGGCACTTATTAACTCCATCCAAAATGCAAGCTCCAACAAGCTTCACCAAAGCTTTTAGTGAAATACTTCAGGAAATTTTATATTTTTAAATGATTAAAGATCTCTTTAATTTTACAAAGTGTCCTAAATGGCATTTATTATTATGCTCTATTATTGGCTGTTATTAATTACAACTGAATTACATTGAATATAATTACTATATCATTTTTATTTTCCATGACAGCTTGTGTGTTTTCCATATCCCTCACTTGCCCCTTAATCCGTAAAAGTCAGTAATCAGTTATTTGTCCCTCTCTGGCATCAATAAAAGTATGTAAGTGGAGCTAATGAATTGTCAAACTGTTAAAATGAAGATATATTTCCCCTGCTTCCATGTATTAAAAATTTATGCTGTAAGGAGAGAATATGAAAGGGAATTTTTTAAAAAGGAAAAATACATCTAATTTATGAAGATTACTGTTTATGACACTCATTCTCTGGCTGTGGATTCCTCAACTTTTCCTTACTTCTGTTTGTCCCATGGGCTTTTTGTGAAATTAAACAAAACAATGCGTATGAAGTACTTGCACATTACTGATAACATAAGCCTGTCTCGAGCTGGTTTCTCTTCTTTCTCCTCCTCCTCTTTCTGCTTTTTCTTCATAATTGTCATCATAATTATAATGAATTCTGCATAATATCCAGTTCAGTGGTGCACCACAGCTGACTTGCAAGACCCAATTGTTAAATTTCCAGGGATTTTGTGAGCCTGTTATTAAAATAGCCATCATTAAAAGTTAAACTTTATAAACTTATGATTAAATTATACAAATGCATTAAGTACTAAAAAGATTTCTTTTTCTAGTTACTTTTATTACATTTTATATTATCTATGCTCTTGAGGTTATTGAGGTCCATTGCAGCTGTATGGTAGAAATACAATATAATGATGTGCTACTGCCTATCCCTTCCCCAACTCTCTATTCAGTGACATCATGTTGGTAGCTTGAAACTGGCAATAGTGGAGTATTTACAGCACAGTAATCAACAAATGCCACAAATTGAGGCTATTTTCCCCACTAGAGAGTCATTTAAAAAATTTACCTGGGGCAGGAAATATGTATGCAAGATACTCCTAGAACATCTTATAGTGCCAGACTCCATCCATCCATCCGTTCATCCATTCCATAGTGATGGAAGTATATCAGAGTGACACAGACCCCAACCGAAAGAGCTCTCAATGGCCAAAGCTGGAACAAATTGAGCAACAAAATAAAGTAGTATTGTATTATAACACAAAGTATAAAATAAATATTCATGTATCCATACTGATATAAACAAATGATTGAATAAATAAATCACTGGGAGAGAATAGAGAAATCTCTACTTCAGGAGAATTCCAAATAACTTATGTAGACACTCCACCCTAAGGAGGTGCAAGAGAATTTCCTGCTACTTAACTATGGGCTACACATGGTGACTTCCTTCCAAAGAGTGCAGTATAAAAAGGGGTAGAAAAAGAGTAACTTTAAAGTAGAGAAAACTGATACACATTACCTTAGCCAGAATCAACAGTGATAAGTCATGTTGACAGTGTGTGCACTTGATTGAGGTGGTGAAAATAGTCCTTTACTTCTTTTAGTCTTCCCCGCAAATCCAATAACCCTGGTCTAATGAGAAAAACATCATACAAAGCTCACTTGAAGGACATTTCACAAAATATCTGACCAGTATTCCTCATAACCCATCACGGTCATCAAAAACAAGGAAAGTCTGATAAACTCTCACAACTAAGAGGAGCCTTATGAGACACAGTGACTAAATGTAAAATAGTGTCCTGGATGGGATCTTGGAGCAGGAAAAGAATATTAGGTAAAAACTAAGAAAATCCAGGTAAAGTATTAATTTTAGTTAATAATGTATCACTATTCATTCATTTCAGCAAACACACCATACTAATGTAAGATGTTATTAGTAGGAGAAATTGAGTATGGGGTCTATAAAAACTTTCTATTCACAATTTTTCTGTAAATTGAAAATTATTCTAAGATGTTTATTTAAAAATAGAGGGTTTCCCTGGTGGCGCAGTGGTTGAGAGTCCGCCTGCCGATGCAGGGGTAATTATTTGGAGAAGGATTTGGGGTCAGGGTTTGGTTTGCTTTTGCTTTTTAAGGGATCTCTTCCCTTGCCCCTGGAGGAAGAGGTTTTAGGGTTCCTCTTCACAGCAACTAAAAAAAAAAAAAAAAAAAAGAAGGAACATTTACTAACACACAACTGATCTGCCTAGGTTACTTGTTCGAGGTTCTGCCCTAGGTATCACCTGTTGAAGTTCTATGTGGTGCCCAGAGCTTAATAACTCTGGGCAGATGTCAAGTCATTTTGTTGATAGGCCACTGGCTTATCCCTCAAGTATGTCATGCTGGGAGGACTAAAAAGGAAACTTTGTAAACCAGGCACTAATTAATAATTTTTATTAAACAAATTACACATCCACATCACATAGTTTGAATTCTTGTCAAATCACTATTGATCTGGAATATGTAAACCCAGGATGGCAAACAGAAACAGATTTTTTAATACATATGTTTGAAGGTATAGGTTAAAATCCCCTGCCTTTGACCTATATTTTACTCATACAGCTAGATTAGGGTTCTAAAGTTGAGGTGCAGACTCAAAACCTTCAGGATTACGCTGGTAAATGAGTTGATTGACCATGGTGAAAGACAGTAGGGCCTGGTAGGGCCATCCATCAGACTAGAGAGCACATCCCAACCTCAAAGCATTCAAGTCGGATATTTATTAAAATGACTTTTTAGGCCAAGCAAAATTTGTCTCTGTTTTGGCAGGAATTTCTTTTTTTTTTTAATTAAATTCTATAGTGCTTTACAATTTTCAAAATTTTCTCACACATGATTTCATATAATAACGTTTTTTTGCCTCTACCCCTATATTGCCCCTTCTTGCTTCCGTATTTCTTACTAATTCTCTCCCTCAGTAGTGATACATTTTTAGACAGTGTAATAAGAGAAGCAGCAAGGTCTTTTTATGAAAATTGTCATTATTTCCTCTGTCCCACTATATAATATATTGAAATTTAGAGCATCCCAACACAGGCCATAATGCCCCAATTCTCCATCCATTATGGGGCCTTAAAAAAAAGGTGCTTTCTCAGGCACATCTGTTTTCTGAAAACAACTTTAGAGAATTGAGGATATTAAATCCCTTAATATTTACCATGTGTTCATATGCTTTCAAAGTCTAAATAGTCTGCCAGCAATACCCTCATCAGGTTTGCAGACCACTGTTCTAGCTATAGCACACTACTTGTGGTTTGTGCACACAGCCATCTCTTTCCCATGGCTATATAAAAGCACAAGCTGTTCTCTGCTTTGAAAAACAATCACTTCACCCTTTTAGCTCACATTTCTTCTTTCGTGTGGAAATAGTGTCTCACCCTGGAACAAGAGGAGTGGGAGTGTTAGTCAATTTCATCTTATTCACTGTTATCAATATTCTTTGCACATAAATTTTTATGTGGTTACTGTTGGGGGGGCATTTCCTCCTCTATCCTTCTTGAGTTCTTATGGCTGGACTAATAATAAAATTGACACATGACAGATTAACAGGAGAAAAGAAACAAATTTTAATTCATGCATGTATGGCGGTCTCATAGAAATGGAACCTAAGAAGTGGCCAAAGCAGGCTGCTTTTATACTTTTTAGACAAAGAAACAATAAAATTGAAAGGAATTGACAGGATAAGGAAACTTAGGTTTGGGTGCTTGATTAATTAAGGAATTCAAGCAAAGTCTGGGCTTGGATAATAAATTACTATAGAAGTAGCAAGGTTTGTTTATACAGGCTTCTTGGCCCTGAATTCCCATCTCTGATGATAGGGACATCTTTCTACCTCCTGGTACAGGGAGGGCACCTTTCATATGGGAGATTTATTTCCTGCTTTCAGAGAGACAGAGAGGAAGGCCAAAGTGTCTCTCTTGAATCAGCTCTTTCTTAAGTAACTTTAATTCAGAATAATCAATATGCCATTGAGGCATCTTTGGGGGCAGCTTGCCCAACATTATCATTACTGTACTATTAATAATAATCACTTGTGTTTATGTCTCTAAATTAGTATCTAGACCCAGTTGCACTGGGAGGGAGTGGTTCCCTGTATACCACCAAGTAGTTTTCTGGATAGCAGCCGGGTGTCCTACAATCCATTTCAATTCTACTTGGAGATAGCATCAGATTCCACAGTTTGAGGGCTCATTCCCATGCAAGTGACCCCCTCCCACTTCAGATGCCAACCGCACGTCCAGGTTATCACCTGTGTATCTGACCAGTTGGGTATATGTTGGAGTTTCCAAAGACCCCCTTCCTTGGGTTTGATTAATTTGCTAGAGCAGCTTACAGAATTCAGAGAAATATTTTACTTACTAGATTACTCTGAGGCAGGCTGGGACCTGGGCCCCTTTGCTGCAGTGCTTGCACCTGGACACTCCTCCAGCAACAGAATACAAAGAAGCTA
This sequence comes from Lipotes vexillifer, assembly GCF_000442215.2. Classification (NCBI taxonomy): domain Eukaryota; kingdom Metazoa; phylum Chordata; class Mammalia; order Artiodactyla; family Lipotidae; genus Lipotes; species Lipotes vexillifer. The sequence goes on from NW_006787415.1 coordinate 1,743,248, forward strand.
TATGGGACTAAAAATAAATGCGTGCAGGCTGGGCAAATTCCAGACAAAAGATACAAAGAGACCAAAACACCCAACTGCCACTTTTGAAGAGCTGACCCCTGGACACAGCCCTACCCTCATCCCATATAAGGAACAAGCTCATCCGCCCTCCTCAGGGAGCGTGTGCAAGCAAGGGAACCTGTTGTTTGTTCTCACTCCCCTCTGCTGCAGCAGGGGTCCCAATAAAGCCTTGCCTGAATTTTTTGTGTGGCCTCTGATCAATTTCTATTGATTAAAGAGGCCAAGAACCCTGCTCGGTTGGTAACACTTATTATAGAAGAATATAAAAGAGGAACATCCAGATAGAAGACATGTGTAGGGCAAGGTACGTGGAAAGGGTGCAGGGCTTCCATGCCCTCTCTGAGCTCGCCAGTGTCCCCGCATTTCCATGTGTTCACCAATCCAGAAGCATGAACCCAGTCCTTTTGGGTTTTTTTGAGGCTTCATTACATAGACATGACTAAATCATTTGCCATTGGCAATAGATTCATCCTCCAGCCTCTCTCCCCTCCCCAGGGTTGGCAGTGGGACTGAAAGTTCCAAACCTCTAATCACAGGGTTGGCTCCTCTAGCAACCAGCCCTATCCAAATGTCACCTCATTCATGTAACAAAAGACACCTTTATGGCTCTCATCACTTAAGAAAGGTCAATGGTTTGGGAGCTCTGAGCCAGGAACTGAGGAGGAAGACCAAATACCTATTTCTTATTAGAAATCACAATATCACAGTCTCTTCCATTAGATTCAGAAAATTTCTCTGAGGGAGACTGAATAACATATGTTCCTATCCACAATATTTTGCATCATGCCTATCTTAATATTGATATTCAGTAGGTTAATATTGGCTGCATGAGTGGTCATGGCTACTAGCACACCCTCTAGAGTAATCTAGTTAAATTGCTTATCAATAAAAAGAATCTCTTTCAAAGCATTCTCACATATGTTACCCAATTTTTGCCCAAAGATATTCAGGTATAGTTCTGCTACCAGTTCTTTGACGTTCTTTCAGTTGTTAATGTCATTGTTTAGGACTCAGGTGTGCATCAGTGTAACTTTAGCAATGTGTCTGAGTCCTCCTTTCTGGAGTAAAAAAGTGTACAGACCAGTGCTTTTTCATGGCAGTTCTGTTTTCTCTTATCCTTTTCAAAAAACAGTTATTTTAAGTTCAATCTTCCTTACTTATTTCAAATATTCCAAATATGTCATGGTTATCAAACACTTAACTCTGGACAAATGCTCTGTGTCTTTTTTCACATAACCCTTTTGAAACATGACACAGGGACTGAAAACGTTATTTTAGATATGAAGTCATCAGCCTAAATTAGCATACTGGTTACATGGTCTCCATAATTTTGGTTTAGTAATTCTGTTATATGGTCAAATGACAAATAATTGAACTAATGTTACTTACTGCTTAAAATGCTACCACATCTTAACTATATTATCTATGCCTGTTCTGATGGCCTTTAAATGAAAATGTTGGTGCCTTTTTAGAACTAAGCCCTCCTTTGATCCACAAGCCCTGGTAATTATTGATTAGTTTTCTCTTCTTATAGTTTTACCTATTCCAGAATGATGTGTAATTGGAATTACACAGGATTTGGCCCTTTGAGTCTGGCTTATTTTTTAGTCTAATACACTTGAAATTCATTCATCTTGTTTCCTATATCAGTAGTTTGTGTCTTTCTATTGTTGAGCAGCATTTTGTTGTATGACTATACAATGGTTAGTTTATTAATTTACCAGCCAAAGAAAATTTGAATTATTTCCAATTCTTACTGATTATGAATCAAGTTGTTATAAGCATCCACACACAGGTTTTTCTGTGAACATAAGTTTCTTTTCACTTTAATAAATTCCTAGTAGTAGGATTGATGGGTTATGTAAGTGGATATTTAATTTTACAAGAAATGCCAAGCAGTTTTCCATTTTGCTTTCCCATCAGCAATGTTTGAGAATTCTAGTTGTTCAGTTGGAAGATTCTAGTTGCATAGCAGCCTCATTAGCACTTGATATTGTCAGGTTTTTATTTTACTAATTTTATTATAGTCATTCTAAATTGTGGGTAGTTGTGTCTCTTTGATTTATATTTTCTTAATGTTTAACTCTGAGTAGCTTCTTTTCTAGTGCTTATTTTCCATTGTGTATCTTTTTGTCTATTCACATCTCATCCATTTATTGTTTGCTCTTTAAGAAATTTTACAAATTCTTTATATATTCTGGATATAGATGTGCTTTTTGTTTTTTCAAATATGTGTGTTTTGCAAATATTTTCTCAGATTCTGTGACTTGTTTATTCATTCTTTGAACAGTATTTTTCGAAGCGGAGAAGTTTTCAAGTTCGAATTGCTCACAATTTGTACTATAAACTATGTTAAGAATGTGATAGATAGTTTTTAGAAATATGAAAAATTGATATGTAAACATATATGACTTTGGGTCAGATCAGTTATTTAAAAACCATTATTTAGGTTTAGGAAGTGATTTTAATATACGTTTTATAGAAAATCCTTTATAACCATGTATTTTAATCTCCTTTGGTAATGGAACTCTTGGAGTGTCTAAAGAAAACCAGTGATTGACTCTGCACTCATGAAAACATACATATGCCAATACACATGAAATCATTCAGATAATCAAAGGGTGTTTATGGCTAATGTTCAGGTTGAACTCTCCTGTTTTTTGAAACCAAAGTCAAAGAAAGGGGAAACATTTCCACTTCATTTAATATATTTTTTAAATCCTTCCAAAGTCTGCAGATATTTTTGGCTTTAGCTTCAGTTGGGAGAAATGTGTATTTTATGTTAATAATTGATATATTCATGTTTTCTTATTTCAAGAACCCCTCTTTGTTTCAGTGATTCCAGATAATGCTGATGGTGATGGTGATTATTATCGTTTGAGTATCTTTCTTTAAGTTGTGAAACACATGAGTCATCTGGGTATATTCTTCATGAGAAATCTTGTATGTGTAATGTGAAAGTTAAAGCATGGGAATAGGGATACAAAAGAACATATTTCTTTCTATCATTCTTTAATTGTATTTTATTGTCAATCTTAATCTGTTTGAATGCTATAGGACAGATCTGAGTTTTTAAATAATATATCTATTAAGAAAGTCAGTTTTATTTTTCTGCAGTGGAATATTTTTACCTCGTCCAAAGCTTTCAAAGCTTAATAAAGGAAAAAAATGAACTGTGGTCTTATGTGATCACATTTGATTATTAGTGATAACTGTCATTAATTCTTATATTGTCACTTGCATATCTCATTTTAAGTGATTTACTATGTAAGCAATCAGCAAATGCTTCATAAAGGAATTAATGAAATGATGAAGGACAATAGTTTGGAATAGGATTGGTATTGTTATCTCAAATCCATAAATGGATAAATATCCAGAAAGAAGATAAGAACAGAGGCATGTGTCATATATGGCTTTTGGTTTAATTTTCATTACTTTATGGTCATATTTTGAAAGTTGCTTGATGTCCACTGAAAGTTTGCAGATTATGCAAGACTAATATTATTGTTTTATGATTCTTAATTTCGGATTTTGTGTTGCTTTTGTTCTCTTTTAATCTCAGTGGGAAAAACTGTCCCTGGGGGAGCTAATTCAAGGAATATAAAGGAAAAGCTTCAAACAGCATTGATTCCTTCATTTACTGAATATTTATTAATTATTTTCTATGTAATTTCTAGAATCACTGTACTAGGCCCATGGAGGATACAAAATTAAGTAGACTTACATTCTACTTAATATGCATGCAATTATGAAAATACAGAAACTGACACTATCGTTATCAAGATGCATGTAAAATGTCATAAGACTCCAGTGGAGAGATTATCTCTAGCTGGGAGGGCAAAGAGGGCTAACGAGCATAAAGCATCCAAAGTGAGTTTTATCGATGATTAAGAATATATATATAATATATGGGCATTGCATATTGTATATATATATATATATATATATATATATATATATATAAAGATATGTATAAGTGAATAAAAACTCAGCTATAGCTTGGTGCACTGGAATTTCTGTTGAAACACAGACTCAGTTTTGGATATCCTTTGATAACAGGCTGTTTTTAGAGAAATACCTAATACATTATGTGTGCCCATCAAACTTGTTTATTCCTTCTGCCGACTTCCTATGATACTTGCTATGCACAAAAGCCAGACAGAGAACTTGGAAAATGCAGCAAAAAGTTCTTAAAAGCAAAACATGATAATTTACATTCAAAATTAATAAACACCAAAGGTGCCAACTCTTCTCCCTCATTTCAGTTCAGTGCAGGAAGATTTAGCCACTTAACCTTTGTACAAAGAAGAAACAATTGGAAGATTACTCCCAAAATGTTTGTGTTTGAAATAACATTGAAATGCATTCTGTGGGGAAAACAGTCTGTCAGTGCACTGGCAGGGGCAAGCCCTTTATGAATGGGAACTGTCAATACTCTGCCTTCAGCGACATCACAGAGTGTGACATTTGAAATGAATTTAGTAAGGTAAAATAATGACAGGGTGTCCAAAGAGGCTTTGTACTATGTGTCTAAAAGGCTTTCAAAAACACTGAACAGTTATAGGCCTTTTTATAATGTATATTACCAAATACACTTAAAACTATTGAAAAATATCATTAGCATATTAGTTATTGTGCAAGCTTGTAAAGGATTGCACAACAGACTTTTATATAGCTATTTATTCTTTTATCCTGCTATCCATATACAAATTGAGGGCTGAAAAGCTTTCAAGCTTTATCAAACATCCATGCATTTATTTCCCTCAAAAGTAAAACAGGGCTTCTCTGGTGGTGCAGTGGTTGAGAGTCCGCCTGCCGATGCAGGGGACATGGGTTCATGCCCCGGTCCAGGAAGATCCCACATGCCGCGGAGCGGCTGGGCCCGTGAGCCCAGCCCGTGGTTGCTGAGCCTGCACGTCTAGAGCCTGTGCTGCGCAACGGGAGAGGCCACAGCAGTGAGAGGCCCGCGTACCACAAAAAAAAAAAAAAAAAAAAAAAAGTAAAACAAAATGGAGAAATGAGAAAGAAGTATAAAATGGCATAATTGAAAAATGGAGAGTTGAGTAGTAACTCGTGTGCAAGACCATCGTTATTTAAAATATATATTTCAAAATAAACTATTTTAGAATAATTTTAGATTTACACAAAAGTTGCAAAGATAGTACAGAGAGGTCCTGCATACTCCTCAAGTAGTTTCCCCTCATGTTACCATCTTATATAACCATGGTACATTTGTCTAGATTAAGATATTAATATTGGTACATCACTATTAACTAAACTGAGGACACTATTTGGATTTCAACAGTTTTTCCGTCAACATCCCTTCTCTGTTCCAGGATCTAAGCCAGGGTACCACATTGCACTTAGTTGTCATGTTTCCCTTGTCTCCTCTGATTAGTGACAGTTTCTCAGTTTGTCCTTGTTTTTCATGACGTTAACAGTTACAAAGAGTCAAGCAAGTTTCCTTGTTTTTATGAGATTGACAGAACGAGGGGTCAAGTTTCTAGAATGTGCCTCAATTTGGAATTTTCTGGTGTCTTCCTCACAATTAAACTGGGCTTATGAGTTTGGGGGAAGAATACCACAGAGATGAAATATTCTTCTCACATCATATTAGGGGATACATGACATCACTGGTGATCTTGCACTTGGCCACTTGATCAAGGTAGTGTCTGCTAGTTTTCTCTACTGTGAAGTTACTGTTTTCCCTTTTCATACTAAGTCGCTAATTCCAACCTATAGAACATATTTTAGGGGACTTCCCTGGTGCCACAGTGGTTAGGAGTCCGCCTGCCAATGCAGGGGACACAGGTTCGATCCCTGGTTCAGGACGATCCCATATGCTGCGGAGCGGCTGGGCCCGTGTGCCACAACTACTGAAGCCCACGCGCCTGGAGCCCCTGCTCGGCAACGGGAGAAGCCACTGCAGTGAGAAGCCTGTGCACCGCAACAAAGAGTAGCCCCCGCTCACTGCAACTAGAGAAAGCCCATGTGCAGCAACAAAGACCCAAAGCAGCTGAAAATAAATAAATAAATTTCTTTAAAATATTTTTTATTTAATTTTTTAAGTCTTTTTAACATCTTTAAAAAATAATTATTTATTTATTTGGCTGCGCTGGGTCTTAGTTGAGGCATTGCAGGATCTTTAGTTGTGGCATGCGGGATCTAGCACCCTGACCAGGAATTGAACCCAGGCCCCCTGCATTAGGAGCGCAGAGTCTTAACTGCTGGACCACCAGGGAAGCCCCTAAAACATATTTTAAATATGAGCATATTGAATATTTAAAGAGCTTCACTACTGTTGGACAGGTTCAGTGTATTCACTACCATCTTCAAATGGAAAAGGAGAGCAAAGACACATCCATGATCCTTGAAAGTTAAGATGTTTTACAAAAGCAAGGAAGGACTAGAATTTTAAATGTATGACTTCTTTGTCATTGTTAATATCTCAGGTTTTTGCTACACTTCTAAGGAGTTTACCAACAACTCAGAAACTAAGAGTTTTAGGACTGAACACTCAGCATCCCTATATGACAGAGTGTCTGTCACATAGTGAACTAAATAATGAGTAATTTTATCATTCATTGTTTCACTCAGGGCACTACTAGGCCTGTGATGCAAATAGTGCAGTAAATAAATCTATCTGGGGAGGAAATGGAAAAAAATAGAAGGGCATTCTGTACTGTAAAGTAATACATATATTTTTATTAGACCAGATGTTTCCAAAATAAAAAGCATTGTATTTATAAGTATGAATGGCCTGTGCACATGTTTTATGGCTAAGTTTGCTTCCTCAATATTTTCAGCAAATTTCTGAGAATAAAAGAATTACTAAAACTTTATAGAAATTATCACAAGTATATTTCAATCATAAATCATCCAATGGATGATTTATTAGATAGCATAGACTAAGGATATTTCATTAGTTTAAGAATTTGATATTGTATCCCATTTTCATGATCTTTTTATGAAAACTTTGCCAACTTAAATCTGTGATGGAAATAATTGGTTAATAGAATTAGGTAAGATGTATTAATGATCTGTAACATTTCTTGACTTAGGATTCTAGTAACATGATAAAAGTAATATTATGACCCAATTGGTCTCAGTAAGAATACATGTGACCAATGATAGATCTCATTCGTTTCTATAGTTCTACAAATAATGCTTGTTCATAGCACTGAATTACTACTGTTCAAATACATATCAATACCATTCCTTAATCACTTATCACTTAAAAGTAATAAAAGAAATATTAAAGAGAAAGCTTCCAGAAGCTTTGTGATGATTAGTCTCTTTGATGATTAAGATATTACTTTAAAAATATTGCTGTAACACAATCTAGTGCTTCATTAAGTGAACTATAACGTGTGCCGGAAACAAGTCATAGCCTGTCAAGATACTCTGCTTTATTCAGATCACATCTAAAATATCATGTTATAGTTTTAGATTATTATGAGAAGGAAAAGACGAAGTGATTGTCAAACTTCTGTTCAGTTTACAACTCTTCTTTTTCTGAAAAAACTCACCCCCGCCTTTAAACCCTTGATGAATTCCTGCTATCAAGCTAATTGAGTCAATAGACGTCATTCCATAGTCTAGGCTAAGATAATTATATGCTTTCTCTGGGAATTTGGTATTAGGACACAAAGACTAGTTTGTTGATCAGCTCAACAAGTAAGTGATGTAAAGTGGCATCTGAGTTAACCATGCTGGTCCATGAGCAAGAGGACCAGAGAAATTAACTCTTTAAAGAGAAAGGAGACTGATTCCAATCCACTCAGAGAAACAGAGGTGAAAAAAATCCCAGTAGTGACAATAACACACAGAGCATAGATGCCTCTATTCCTAGTGGCTTTTACTCCCTGTTACAATCTGTAGAGGAACTTGCTTGCCCTTCCCTTGAAGTCTCTGATATATCCCTATAACTTTCTTAAAAAGTATCCTTTTTTGTTTAAAGTAAATAGATTTTGTTCTAATCTGTGCTACTAAAAAACCACTGCCTAGAGAAAAATGGACCAAATCATATTTATTCCCCAAACAATGGAAGGTGTATAAATCAAAGTACAGGATGAGGGGAGAGAATGTGATAACTGTACTCTAATGGTTAAAAGGCCCAAATTTGAAAAAAAAATTGAAACAAGAGACAAAAGTTCTGGTTAGAGAACTAGAGAAGTTCAGGTTTAATGTAATATAAAAATAGACAAAAAATTTTCAGAAAAATTCAGTAATTAAGAAATGAGAAAGGCTTCCTAATGCTCTCCAGATTTTTCCTCATCAGGAGTCTTTCAGAAGGGGCTTCATGCACCCATCGTGGAATGTTTTACATTGAGTGAGACGTTTGCCTGGGTACCTTCTAACAATGCTGTGATCATTAAGTGTTAACAAAATGATTAATCTGTTTTGGCCATTATTAGGGGATGCTTAATGATGTTGTATATGCAATGTCATGATACTGTAAAAATGAGGAATCTGTTTTCATTTCAGACTACAAGTAAGAAAAGATCTTTCCCCCCAAAAGCATATCTTCCATTGTAACTGTACGGAGAAAATACATTCATTGCAACACAGGTTGCTCATAATAGTGAGGTCAGGGAGCCAGAGCTGAAACATGGTGTAGTCATTTCTGGAGTGAACAAGTAAAGCTTTATTTCTATAAATCTGTTCTTAAACAAGTCCTAAGGATTATGTTATGTAGTAATAAAGGTCATGAAGAATGAAGTATCTATTTCAGGAAGTCTGGAATCTGTATAAATCAAGGTCATTATGGAATCCCCTTTACCTCCCTGGTAGAGAATCCAGAGACTCTTCACCTAGCCATTTCAATTTAAAGTTATCATCGATGCCTTGGTGTAGAATGCCTAGATGCTGATAGCAGAATCCATTGGGTATTCTTTGTAACTTGAGTTCATTAGTATGTATGATAAAATATATATATCTCTTCTTACATAAAATGGGGTTGGCCCATCTAGTTAAGCCTTCACAGAGTCCTAAATCAATGAGTCATTGTAATTTTTGTTTTAAATACTAATGATCACCAATTTCTTTTTTGTGTATGTGTGCGCATGTGCACGCTGGGGAAGTGGGTTCCCACACCATCAAGAAATTCTCCAACACCAGGTGGATATTCTACAATTCAACTCAGTTCTGACACTGTCTACCTGCAGATAGTTTCAGATCCAACATGTTAAAGGGTTTTGTCCTACAAAACTGACTCACATCTACCCCCGCCTGCAGAGACCAGTTGCAAGTCCAGGTTATCGCCTGTGCTTCACACCATCCAGCTACAGATTGGAGGTTCCAAAGATACGTCCTTGGGTTTGATTTATTTGCCACAGCAGCTCACAGAACTTACAGAAACATTTAACTTACTAGTTACTGGTTTATTATTAAAGGAATAGCCAGATGGAAGTGATACATAGGCAAAGGGTATGAAGGGTATGAAGCTTCCATGCCCTCTCAAAGTTCATCACTCTCCAGAAATGCCCATGTGTTCATCAGCCTGGAAGCTCTCCAAGCCCCATCCTTTTCAGTTTGGGGAAGTGCTTCATTGTACACTCAAAATTGATTAAACCATTGGCAGTTGATTTAAGCTCTACCCTTCTCCCCTCTGTGGAAGTGGGAGTGGGGGATGGGGGGATGAACTGAAAGTCCCAACTGTCTAATCACAGAGTTGGGTTCCCTAACAACCGGCCCCCATCCTTAGGCTACTAGTGCTTTCCAAAAGTCACCTCATTAACATAACAGAAGACACCTTTATGGCTCTCCACCCTTTGGACATTCTAATGGTTTTAGCAGCTCTGAGCCAGAAATGAGGACAAAAACCAAATATATATTTTGTTGACTAAAACAAATAGACTGCCAGATATTTCTCCAGCAAAGATTTATTTGGGATCAGCAGAGAATTACAGTTCAGGGTCTGCAACCATGGTGAGTCATGTGCAAGTTCTCCACACAGCAAGGGAACCAGAACACTGTTACAGAGCGGGAAAGGAAGTTGGGAAGGTTATAGTAAACAAAAAAGTCCGTGGCTTTTCACTGGCTGAGTCATTGCTGGGAAAGAAGAGGAGTCTGTCTTCTTCCTATTGGGCTCTGCTATTGTTGCGGGGTGTGAGGGTTCCCTCCTCTGGTCTCCTGAATCTATGTAGTTGAGGGTTCTGTTTATTAATTTTTTTTTTTTTTTTTTACAATTTCTTATTATAAATCACGATATCACAAATACTATCTGGGTTGGCTGGACCTTACCTGTCTGTTGATTCTATCTGTGGTTTCCAAGAGTGGGCCTAGTCGTGCAAGGAGCATCCCTGTGGGCCTTTGGTTCTGTCTGTTATAAAAAACTGAGGAAAACCCTATGGAAAAAAAATTGGGTTAAGTCAAAATTTTAAGCCAGTGGGGTGTAGGGAGAGTTCAATTACATTAAAGAATGCATTTCCAAGACTATTTCATTTGGACATGCTGATTTCATCCTCAGGCAACTCTCCCATTGAGAACAAGTCTTGGATTAAATTCTGTTGAAGCAGGGTCACTTTTTTTTTTCATTTAAGTTCTTAATGGTATTAACCCTATTTCCTCCAACTTCCTGATGAAATGTTATACATCTTCACTTTCAGGGATATTTAACTTCACTAAACTGTGACAGATTTGATACAACTAGGTTAATAATCTCCCTCTCCCTCTCTCTCTCTCTCTCTCTCTCTGTATATATATATATATATATATATATATATATATATATATATATATATATACACACACACACACACATATATATACACACACACACACATATATATATATACATATATATATGCACACACACACACACACACACACACACATATATATATGTATAAAAACACAAGAGGTATTCAATTTTCTGGAAAAAAAACTTGGGTACTATGAAAGGGTTAGTCAGTGGCCTCCAAAATCACTGATTCACAAAGCCACAGAATAATAGGGAATTTCTGTGAGCATGATACATACTGATATCAGGTTACATTTAAATAACAAAATCACCTAATTCTCCTGGTGAGTAAGGGGGATGAAAGTGGTGTAATGCCTCTTGTAAATAATCATCTATTGACCCAAGAACTCCACTGATCCTGGTGAGCTCCCCAACTCATAGTTTTAACTTCTGAACTTTGCAGTACTCAAAATTTTTGTGAACTTCAAACTCTGATACTTGTTTTTCTTTCTAACCCAGATTTCATTGCTTTAGGCATGTTGTGACAGCACTGGGTAACAAACAGGAAATGGGACAGGAACCTAGTTACTTAGTTACTAACTTGCTCTAGGCTGTAGTCTAGGCACAGAATTTTAGGATGGCCTTTGCAAGGTGAATACAGGCTCCAGCTCTTAGGATGTGATAGTGAATAAACAGGATCTGATAGTGACACGTTAGATAATGACACATTAAATTAACTTTTAATTGATATGAATTCTTCATGTTATTGGTTTTAAAATATTTATAATTATCTTTTAATAAAAGAGATCAATCATATTGGTAATTTAATATCTATTCTCATTCTTAACTTTTATTTACATAAAATAAAATTAATTTCATTATCTTGATTTGATATCCTATAATTTACACCATATTTGCTCTCCTGTCAAAATTTCCATCTTTACAACATGTTGGTTATAGGACAGTGTGAATGAGAGAACCAAGTCTAAATGCCTATCTCCTTAATAGATTATGAGCAAACTCTTTAAAGCAGAAGGACACATATTTTTTTCTTCATTTCCTCAGAAACTGACTGAGTCCCAAATAGGTTCTCATTAAGGGTGTTAAGAATAATTATACAATGAATCATTTCTATGCCATTTCATTTTATATAGTTGCACAAGATCAAAAGTGCACATTTTTGTGGATTTTTAAATTCTGCCCCAACTCTCAATTCTAACTCTAGGACAACATCTTAAAATTTGCTTGTTCTTATACAGCAGTAGTGGAAAAAGCAATGTTGTTAACACCAGTATAATTCAGAGTACTGCTTTATGACTATATACTGTGTAGGAATGGGCATGTAATACAGATTAGTGTTTGGTGAGAAGTTCATCTTATTGGTGTTGGTCAGTAAAATATGTGAAACGTAGAGGATGGCTCTGAGATCAGGAGGAAATAGAGAAAGGATGGGGATAGTGGCCACTGTGATATAAAATGAATATTGGAATTTGGGTGCTAAGAGAGCTAGGACCCAAGGAAAGTTAGGAAGAGTTGAAAGAATGAATTGGAGTTTAAGATTTCCTGATGGGATGTGATTAATGTATTCATTTATTTAATAACTATTTAGTTAAGCACCTAATATGTACCAGATGCTATGCTAATTGTTGATGATGCAGTGATCAACCCTAGAGGAACTGCCCCTGTCCTCAAGGAGCTTACTCTGTAGGGTGTTCTGGATAATAACTAGGTTAAAAGTGAGGATGTGTGTGAGGCTACAGTAGAGTGGAGCTGAAGATTCCTGGAACTGAGGAAGTGAATAAATTTGAGAGTGGATGTTGCATGAATCATCTCATGCATAGAATGGTAACAGAGGATTAAGAGGGGAGTTTTGAGCCTGCTGCCCCAAACACAGGGTATGTCCAGGACAGAAATATAGGAGGGCTTTATGCCATTTAGACCTGCAATAGAAGCTCAGAAATGCAGGGATTTTAGCATGAGGCATGGGCAGTGATCTAGAAAGAAATGACAATGCTAAGCAAGACGACTACCCGTCTTGTCCCAACATGATCCTCAAGGTAACAGAGTACAGAAGGCTGAGGGGCCATTTCAGCAGAAAATTGCAGAGTATGTAGTGTTCATTTAAGCCAGATAAGGGCATGAAGCATTCAACGAAGTGAATAAAGATGGCAGAAAAGGAAATCTTAGGAAGGTAGGAGGCAACACCAGAGAAAAACAATGTTTTCTGTCCTCCATAAAGTAAGAGGTGCTGGATTTTTCCCACTATCATGTATTTTCAGTATTGAAATACATGAGTATATCTAGTTGACTCAGTTTCTTTTTTAGTTAGTGCTGAATTGAACACTCTGTAAGAAAGAGTTTCTTTCTTTAAAAAAATGTACTGTGCATTTCTATCAAAATGCCTGTCCAGTATGTTCTTAGCATTTCCCAAATGCAAACAGAATTAAAACAGCTGTACAATTTTGTACCCTAGGTGATGTCTGGAACTGCATGATGAAGCATGACTATTTTAGATATAACAAAATTTGCCTTTGACCTTTGGAATATTTTACCATGTCCTTGTCCTTTACAAAATGACTACCCATTTTTAATTCCAAAAGTTTGCTGAGGTTAAACTATATTCTTATATATTCAACCCATTCTTGTTAGGGCAAGACAAAATGTTCTGAATTTCCAGGCACTGTAGTAACCAGTTAAAATTATAATACCATGGAATTTTTCTCAAATTTAGGCCATCTCCCCAAAAACTTTTAGGAAAACAAGCAGTTCAATGTGTATGGCATTTCTTTTTCTAGATTTTTTTCTTTGAAAACACAGCTTAGGGGGAATAACAACTTAGGGGCAACAAGTTCAAGTGTATGGGGAAAAAATCTGCTAATTATTTTAAATTAAACAAACACATTTCAGTGTAACTGATATAATAGATTAATTTTTTAAAGTTATTTTATTAATTGTAGCTGCAGTGAATCTTTGCCATACAGTGGCAGCTTAGTTCAGTGGTTAGGAGGATGTATCAGGAGACACACTGCTGTGGGTTAAAATTTCAGCTTCATTTCTTACCAGGTGTAAGAAACATCTCTATTTCCAGTTTTCTTCTGTGCCAAATCATGGTAGTATTACCAACTGCATGGATGTATTGTGAGGTTTAAATGAATTACTTTTAATAGACCATTTAGAACAGCACTTGGAACCTAGTAAGAGCCATAACAGGGTTACTATCAATATATACATATGCAATACATATTTGCATGTATTATCTATTAACACAAAAAGTGTTTTTAACGGTTGGATTTAAGAACTCATGTCCTTCCAAAAAGCATGTAATACTGTATAAATCAAAGAAAGTAAGCATAAATATAAGAAAGGAAGGAAAGAAACCAATTTTTGAGTGCTTAATTTGTGTGAAGCATATATGTTATGTTACGTTGTTTAACCCTCAAAGTAGCCTTCTGAGGTATGATTATCTCATTTAACAGACTAGAAAACTGAGGGTAAATATTTATTTTCTTCAAGATCTCATGCTAGTAAGTGGCCTCGATAGAATTCAAATCATGATCTGAAAGAATGCCAAAATGTATATATTCTTTGCATCATTCCACATGAACAAACCTTGGTTGTGTAAAATGAAACATTTTAAAATCGGTATTTATTAAACATCAATTAGGTAAAATATCACAGGGTTTCTTGTTCAGCTTCTATTTCATGCTAGTATTTTTTTATAATACTGGAGATATTCACAAGGAGGAAATGTTTCTTCCTATTCTCCAGTTAACCTACAAACAGAACCACATTCTTTATAGTTTTTCACTTCCATTTCCCTCCAAACCTATAGTTCCAACTATGTCAGGGACAGAGAGACTGTGGAAAACCCTTGTATTCCTGCTTCAGTGTCACCTACAGGGTGATGTAGAAGTATGAATTCAGAAGTCACCAGTTGCTGGGTGGATGGGGTAGACTGAAAGAAATTCATCTCATCATGAGGTAGAGTCTTTCTCCACCCTCTGAATCTGGCATGGTCATGTGGCAAGTTGTGATCAATATTAGCAAACATGCCATGTCAACTCACTGAACTGTCAGAAATAATAAATGTTTGTTGTTTTAGTCAATAAGTTTTGGGGTGGTTTGACATGCAGCAAAGGCTTTCGGGTACCATAGATCTGTGCCAGACACTGCTTGTCACCTTGAGGGGTTCAGAGATGAGTACTTGTCACTACCCTTATGGATGTTGTAGTTGAAAGAGGAAGTCAAGATAAAAATGTCATAAAATATATCATAAAAACAAATGTATTATGTAATCATACTGCATCCTAGTACTAGGAAAGATATCACAGTAAAACAAGCTTAAATTCACCTTGGCGTTATAGGAATCTATAGAAAGCTTTTCTTCCCAGGAACCTCAAAGTCAGTATAAGAAAAGGAGAATGTTTTCAAAGAATTTTGGAACTAAATTTCAGAGGTATAAGCAATCTTAGTCTAATTAGTCAGGGTAGTCATGGCAGTGCAGGAGCCTCACCCATCCAACAGCTTAGATTTCTGTATATGGGTACCATTAGATGACTGCCTTTGGATGAAAGAATAAATCTTTCTCCTTTTGCTTACACCCAAGTCCTTCCTGGGAAGCACCACACTCCACCCATGTGACCAGGCCCTGGACCATGGTATTAACAAGAGAGAATGTTTCCTGATGGAAGGGATTGAGTGAAGGAGCCAGCTCCCCGATCATAGATCATAGAGTGCTGACAGATGGGCAGGTTCGGAAGCAGAGAGTAATGCCCTTAGACTGCTCTTCAAGGCAAATGCTTAGGAACAGGCAGAGATGGTCTCCCGGAACAAATTTTTGATACCTTTCAGCTGCTGGGAGGAACTGGACCCGATTGTGTTCAAATGGAACAGCACATTGGGGTTGCTGTGGCTTTGGAAGATGCAGTCGTCGGATTGGGACTCCACGATTCCGTGCCAGAGGCCCAGGTCACAGCCCTGGGCCCTTTGGGTTCCTGGAAGGCTTTACTTTTTCAGCCTGAGTATGCACAGTTCAATCCCCCGTTCTGACTTTGGGTAGTTCTTTAGAGGGCATTCCCCCTCACCTGGGCAGACGTCTGGGGCCAGGTGACACTCTACTCTGACTCTGATTGGGGGCGGGGTTTGAGGAATCCACAAGCATTGGGGATTTCGTGATAGGTGGTCTGAGCCAAACGGCACACCTGCTGCAAGACGCACCCAGGTGTTTCTCATCCCGAGACGCCTCTGCCAGACCCCGAGATCTCTGGAAATCCCGTGAGATCGGGATTCCGCTGCTGGGCCTCTGGCCTGCTTCCGCCTTTCCCCGAGCCGCTTCGGAAGCTGCGTTCCTCTCAGCCCGTCCTCTCCAGAAGAAAAAAAAAATTTATTCCCTGGTAATTCACTACTTCATTCACTTATTTTTTCATTTATCCTATTCAGATTCCTTGTCCTGGACTGTGAATTTTTACGTGGTCTGGTTCTGGCTCTCCTCAGCAGCCTCCTCGCTTGTTCCTACCTCTGTCGGGCGTCACAGGGCCTGTACTTGCTGTGTCCTGTGCTGGAGGACTCTCAGCCCTGTCCTCTGCTTGGCTATCTCCCAGAGGCTGATGGACCGTGAAGCTAATGATGCATAAGAGCTAGGGCCCCACGCATGCACAGGCTTCCTTCAAGGAATTGTGCCTAATTTTTTATTTGTATTTTTGTCTCTTTTTTTCCCTAAAGACGTCTCCAAGAATTGGTGAGGAAAGTATCTGACACTATTTTTCCTGCTCCCCACTTGGTGTCTCAACCTACTACAGGTAAGAAGCTACAAGGCCAGCCGAGGGGTCAGGGGTAAACAGCGGAATTAGAGGCAGGAGTATGTGAAATAGAGATTCATTGGTCTTGCTGCGACTTCTTGTTGCAGCGGTTTGGCCGCTTATTCTATGCTATCATTCTACAACTGTTTATTGTTTTGCAATGTTTTCAAGTTTGAATTAAATCATTTGACAGCAATATAGTTTAAAAAACAAAAACATTTAATGGAAAAAAATAAATGCATCATTTCTGTTAGTCAATTTTAATAATATATTAACTTAAAATGTTTGTGGACATTTACCGTCCATCAAGGGCACAATAGTGATCACATCGACAGTGTAAAAACCAGAGAACACATCTGTTTAAGAAGCTTCACTGTTTTAAAACGTATTAGTTATTTTAGGACTGTGACCAAAGATAATGATTTAATACATGTAGCTACAAAGGCCAGTTTGCTTATCCCTCAAGAAACATTACTTTTCATTTAGATTAAATAATAGTTCTTCATCAAATTTACTTTTGCTCATTATGACTTCAGATTTTCTTGTGTATGTAGAGTGAATTGATGGCTATTAATGCATTAGCAAAAGGAGAATTGCTCAATTATGTCGGTTTTATGTCACTACCATCAGTTGCTTGAAACAGAAACCAGCTGATTCTAACAACGATTCCATTTTTTTTAACATCTTTATTGGAGTATAATTGCTTTACAAAGTTGTGTTAGTTTCTGCTGTATAACAAAGTGAATCAGCTATACATATACATATATCCCCATATCCGCTCCCCCTTGCGTGTCCCTCTCACCCTCCCTATCCCACCCCTCTACGTGGTCACAAAGCACCGAGCTGATCTCCCTGTGCTTTGCAGCTGCTTCCCACTAGCTATCTATTTTACATTTGGTAGTGTATATATGTCCATGCCACTCTCTCACTTCGTCCCAGCTTACACTTCCCCCTCTCCATGTCCTCAAGTCCATTCTCAACATCTGCCTCTTTATTCCTGTCCTGCACCTAGGTTCTTAATAACAATTTTTTATTTTATTTTTTTAGATTCCATATATATGTGTTAGCATATGGTATTTGTTTTTCTCTTTCTGACTTCACTCTGTATGACAGACTCTAGGTCCATCCACCTCACTACAAGTAACTCAATTTCCTTTCTTTTTATGGCTGAGTAATATTCCATTGTATATATGTGCCACATCTTCTTTATTCATCTGCCGATGGACACTTAGGACACTTAGGTTGCTTCCATGTCCCGGCTATTGTAAATAGAGCTGCAGTGAATATTGTGGTACATAACTCTTTTTGAACTATGGTTTGAACTATGGTTTTCTCAGGGTATATGCCCAGTAGTGGGATCACTGGGTCGTATGGTAGTTCTATTTTTAGTTTTTTCAGGAACGTCAATACTGTTCTCCATAGTGGCTGTATCAATATACATTTCCACCAACAGTGCAAGAGGGTTCCCTTTTCTCCACACCCTCTCCTGCATTTATTGTTTGAAGATATTTTGATGATGGCCATTCTTACTAGTGTGAGGTGATACCTTATTGTACTTTGAATTTCCATTTCTCTAATGATTAGTGATGTTGAGCATTCCTTCATGTCTTTGTTGGCAATCTGTATATCTTTGGAGAAATGTCTATTTAGGTCTTCTGCCCATTTTTGGATTGGGTTGTTTGTTTTTTTTGATATTGAGCTGCATGAGCTGCTTGTAAATTTTAGAGGTTAATGCTTTGACCGTTGCTTCATTTGCAAATATTTTCTCCCATTCTGAGGATTGTCTTTTCGTCTGGTTTATGGTTTCCTTTGTTGTGCAAAAGCTTTTAAGTTTCATTAGGTCCCATTTGTTTATTTTTGTTTTTATTTCCATTTCTCTAGGAGGTGGGTCAAAAAGGATCTTGCTGTGATTTATGTCATAGAGTGTTCTGCCTATGTTTTCCTCTGAGAGTTTGATAGTATCTGGCCTTATATTTAGGTCTTTAATGCATTTTGATTTTATTTTTGTGTATGATGTTAGGGAGTGTTCTAATTTCCTTCTTTTACAGGTAGCTGTCCAGTTTTCCCAGCACCACTTATTGAAGAGGCTGTCTTTTCTCCGTTGTATGTTCTTGCCTCCTTTGTTGTAAATTAGGTGTCCATATGTGCATGGGTTTATCTCTGGATGAGGATGACATTGGCTGTGGGTTTGTCACGTATGGCCTTTATTATGTTGAGGTAAGCTCCCTGTATGCCTACTTTCTGGAAGGTTTTTATCATAAATGGGTGTTGAATTTTGTTGAAAGCTTTTTCTGCATCTATTGGGATGATCATATGGTTTTTTTCTTCAGTTTGTTAATATGGTGTATCACATTGATTGATTTGCGTATATTGAAGAATCCTTGCATTCTGGGAATAAACCCCACTTGATCGTGGTGTATGATCCTTTTAATGTACTGTTGGATTCTGTTTGCCAGTATATTGTTGAGGATTTTTGCATCTATGTTCATCAGTGATATTGGCCTGTAGTTGTCTTTCTTTGTGACATCTTGTCTGCTTTTGGTATCAGGGTGATGGTGGCCTCGTAGAATGAGTTTGGGTGTGTTCCTCCCTCTGCTATATTTTGGAAGAGTTTGAGAATGATAGGTGTTAGCTCTTCTCTAAATGTTTGATAGAATTCGCCTGTGAAGCCATCTGGTCCTGGGCTTCTGTTTGTTGGAAGATTTTTAATCAGAGTTTCAATTTCAGTGCTTGTGATTGGTCTGTTCATATTTTCTGTTTCTTCCTGATTCAGTCTTGGCTGGTTGTGCATTTCTAAGAATTTGTCCATTTCTTCCAGGTTGTCCATTTTATTGGCATAGAGTTGCTTGTAGTAATCTCTCATGATCTTTTGTATTTCTACAGTGTCAGTTGTTACTTCTCCTTTTTCATTTCTAATTCTGTTGGTTTGAGTCTTTTCCCTTTTTCTTGATGAGTCTGGCTAATGGTTTATCAATTTTGTTTATCTTCTCAAAGAGCCAGCTTTTAGTTTTATTGATCTTTGCTATTGTTTCCTTCATTTCTTTTTCATTTATTTCTGATCTGATCTTTATGATTTCTTTCCTTCTGCTACCTTTGGGGTTTTTTTATTCTTCTTTTTCTAATTACATTAGGTGTAAGGTTAGGTTGTTTATTTGAGATGTTTCTTGTTTCTTGAGGTAGGGTTGTATTGCTATAAACTTCCCTCTTAAAACTGCTTTCGCTGCCTCCCATAGGTTTGGGTCATTGTATTTTCATTGTCATTTGTTTCTAGATATTTTTTGATTTCCTCTTTGATTTCTTCAGTGATCTCTTTGTTATTAAGTAGTGTATTGTTTAGCCTCCATGTGTTTGTATTTTTTACAGATTTTTTCCTGTAATTGATATCTAGTCTCATAGCGTTGTGGTCGGAAAAGATACTTGATGCGATTTCAATTTTCTTAAAGTTACCAAGGCTTGATTTGTGACCCAAGATACAATTTATCCTGGAGAATGTTCCATGAGCACTTGAGAAGAAAGTGTATTCTTTTGTTTTTGGATGGAATGTCCTATAAATATCTGTTAAGTCCATCTTGTTTAATGTGTTATTTAAAGCTTGTGTTTTCTTATTTATTTTCATTTTGGATGAAATCTGTCCATTGGTGCAAGTGGGGTGGTAAAGTCCCCTGCTATGATTGTCTTACTGTCAGTTTCCCCTTTTATGGCTGTTAGCATTTGCCTTATGTATTGAGGTGCTGCTATGTTGGGTACATAAATATTTACAATTGTTATATCTTCTTCTTGGATTGATCCCTTGATCATTATGTAGTGTCCTTCTTTGTCTCTTGTAATAGTCTTTATTTTAAAGTCTATTTTGTCTGATATGAGAATTGCTACTCCAGCGTTCTTTTGATTTCCATTTGCATGGAATATCTTTTCCCATCCCCTCACTTTCAGTCTGTATGTGTCCCTAGGTCTGAAGTGGGTCTTTTGTAGACAGCATATATACGGGTCTTGTTTTTGTATACATTCAGCCAGTCTATGTCTTTTGGTTGGAGCATTTAATCCATTTACATTTAAGTTAGTTATCGATATGTATGTTCCTATTACCATTTTCTTAACTGTTTTGGGTTTGTTATTGTAGGTCTTTTCCTTCTCTTGTGTTTCCTGCCTAGAGAAGTTCCTTTAGCATTTGTTGTAAAGCTGGTTTGGTGGTGCTGAATTCGCTTAGCTTTTGCTTGTCTGTAAAGGTTTTAATTTTTCCGTCAAATCTGAATGGGATCCTTGCTGGGTAGAGTAACCTTGGTCGTAGGTATTTCTCTTTCATCACTTTAAATATGTCCTGCCACTCCCTTCTGGCTTGCAGAGTTTCTGCTGAAAGAGCAGCTGTTAACCTTATGGGGATTCCTTTGTATGTTATATGTTGTTTTTCCCTTGCTGCTTTTAATATTTTTTCTTTGTATTTAATTTTTGATAGTTTGATTAATATGTGTCTTGGCATGTTTCTCCTTGGATTTGTCCTGTATGGGACTCTCTGTGCTTCCTGGACTTGATGAACTATTTCCTTTCCCATATTAGGGAAGTTTTCAACTATAATCTCTTCAAATATTTTCTCCCTTCCTCTCTTTTTCTCTTCTGCTTCTGGAACCCCCAGAGGTCTCTGAGACTGTCCTTAATTCTTTTCATTCTTTTTTCTTTATTCTGCTCTGCAGTAGTTATTTCCACTATTTTATCTTCCGGGTCACTTATCTATTCTTCTGCCTCAGTTACCCTGCTATTGAGTCCTTGTAGAGAATTTTTAATTCTATTTATTGTGTTGTTCATCATTGTTTGTTTGCTCTTTAGTTCTACTAGGTCCTTGTTAAAAGTTTCTTGTATTTTCTCCATTCTATTTCCAAGATTTTGGATCATCTTTACTGTCATTACTCTGAATTCTTTTTCAGGTAGACTGCCTATTTCCTCTTCATTTGTTTGATCTGGTGGGTTTTTACCTTGCTCCTTCATGTGCTGTGTGTTTCTCTGTCTTCTCATTTTGCCTGACTTTCTGTGTTTGAGGTCTTCTTTTTGCAGGCTGCAAGTTCGTATTTCCTGTTGTTTTTGGTGTCTGTCCCCATTGGTAAGGTTGGTTCAGTGGGTTGTGTAGGCTTCCTGGTGGAGGGGACTAGTGCCTGTGTTCTGGTGGATGAGGCTGGATCTTGTCTTTCTGATGGGCAGGACTGCATCTGGTCATGTGTTTTGGCATGTCTTTGACCTTATTATGATTTTAGTCAGTGTCTCTGCTACTGGGTCGGGTTGTGTTCCTGTCTTGCTAGTTGTTTGGCATAGGGTGTCCAGTGCTAGTTTGCTGGTCATTGAGTGGAGCTGGGTCTTAGCATTGAGATGGGCATCTCTGGAAGGCCTTTCGCTGCTTTATATTACGTGGAGCCGGGAGGTCTCTGGTGGACCAGTATCCTAAACTTGGGTCTCCCACCTGAGAGGCACAGGCCTGACACCTGGCCGGAGCACCAAGACCCTGTCAGCCACACGGGTCAGAAGAAAAGGGAGAAAAAAAGAGAAAGAATAAAAAATAAAGTAAAATAAAATAAAGTTATTAAAAAATAATTATTAAAAATAAAAAAGGTTAAAAAAAAATGCACAGGGAGAACCCTAGGACAAATGGTAAAAACAAAGCTGTACAGACAAAGTCACACAAAGAAGCATACACGTACACACTCACAAAAAGAGAAAAAGGAAAAAAAAAAATATCATTGCTCCCAAAGTACACCAGCTAGATTTTGGGACTATGCATTGTCCTTTCAGGTATTCCACAGATGCAGGGTACATCAGGTTGATTGTGGAGATTTAGCTGCTGCTCCTGAGGCTGCTGAGAGAGATTTCCCCTTCTCTTCTTTGTTAGCACAGCTCCTGGGGTTCAGCTTTGGATTTGGACCCGCCTCTGCATGTAGGTTGCCTGAGGGCATCTGTTCTTCACTCAGGACAGGGTTAAAGGAGTAGCTGATTACGGGGCTCTGGCTCACTCAGGCCGGGGCCAAGGAGGGGTACGGATGTGGGGTGAGCCTGCGGCGGCAGAAGCCGGCATGACATTGTAGCAGCCTGAGGCGTGCCTTGCGTTCTCCCGGGGAAGTTGTCCCTGGATCACGGGATCCTGGCAGTGGCGGGCTGCACAGGCTCCTGTGAGGGGAGGTGTGGATAGTGACCTGTGCTTGCACGCAGGATTGTTGGTGGCGGCAGCAGCAGCCTTAGCGTCTTATGCCCGTCTCGGGGGTCCGTGCCGATAGCCGCGGCTCACACCTGTCTCTGGAGCTCGTTTAGGCGGTGTTCTAAGTCCCATCTCCTCACGCACCCTGGAACAATGGACTCTTGACTCTTAGGCCGTTCCAGACTTTTTCCTGGACTCCCTCCGGGCTAGCTGTGGCACACTAGCCCCATTCAGGCTGTGATCCTGCAGCCAACCCCAGTCCTCTCCCTGGGATCTGACCTCCGAAGACCAAGCCTCAGCTCCCAGCCCCCACCCACCCTAGTGGGTGAGTAGACAAACCTCTCAGGCTGGTGAGTGCTGGTTGGCACCTATCTTCTGTGCAGGAATCTCTCTGTTTTGCCCTCTGCACCCCTGTTGCTACATTCTCCTCCATGGCTCCAAAGATTCCCCCCTGCCCCCCGCCATCTCCACCAGTGAAGGGGCTTCCTAGTGTGTGGAAACTTTCCCTCCTTTACAGCTCCCTCCCAGAGGTGCAGGTCCTGCCCCTGTTCTTTTGTCTTAGTTTTTTCTTTTGCCCTACCCAGGTACGTGGGGAGTTTCTTGCCTTTTGGGAAGTCTGAGGTCTTCTAGCATTCAGTAAGTGTTGTGTAGGAGTTGTTCCACATGTAGATGTATTTCTGATGTATTTGTGGAGAGGAAGGTGATCTCCACGTCTTACTCTTCCACCATCTTGAAGGTCTCCCCAATGATTCCATTTTAAAAATCCAATTCATGGAAAAAACTAAAGTTTTCAGAAGTTAATTCTGTCAAAAGTGACATTATTGGGCTTCCCTGGTGGCGCAGTGGTTGAGAGTCCGCCTGCCGATGCAGGGGACACGGGTTCGTGCCCCGGTCCGGGAAAGTCCCACATGCCGCGGAGAGGCTGGGCCCGTGAGCCATGGCTGCTGAGCCTGCACGTCCGGAGCCTGTGCTCCGCAACGGGAGAGGCCACAACAGTGAGAGGCCCGTGTACCGCAGAAAAAAAAAAAAAAAAGTGACATTATTGAAAGGGTTATGAATTTATTCAATAGTTAAAATGAAGTTAAAGGAGTTTCTTTTGTGTTGATAATATGAATACAGATTTTGGTAACTCAGAACATCATAGTAAAAAAACAGTGTTCTTAATAAATTAAAGTATTTATGGAGCAGAAATGAACTTGAAATTGTTAAGGTGCATTATGCATCCAAATAACCTGAAATACACTACCAATCTACAAAGAAGCAAAAATTTAGAATATGCAAGTCACATTATATAAAGTATTTGGACTTCAGATTGTTGTAGGAAGCCATGTTGTATAAAAATAAATACTTCAGGGCTTCCCTGGTGGAGCAGTGGTTAAGAATCCGCCTGCCCATGCAGGGTACATACGTTCGATCCCTGGTCCGGGAAGATCCCATATGCTGCGGAGCAACTAAGCCCATGTGCCACAACTACTGAGCCTGTACTCTAGAGCCCGCGAGCCACAACTGCTGAAGCCCGTGTGCCACAACTACTGAGCCTGTACTCTAGAGCCCGTGAGCCACAACTACTAAAGCCTATGCACCTAGAGCCCATGCTCTGCAACGAGAGAAGCCACTGCAATGAGAAGCCCGTGCACCACAATGAAGAGTAGCTCCTGCCTGCCACAATTAGAGGAAACCCGCACACAGCAACGAAGACCCAGTGCAGCCGAGAAAAATAAATAAATAAAATAAATACTTCAGCATGACTTTGTTTCTCTCTGCTACCCATCATCAGGTAGATTTTAGAAATGCTGAGCCTTTGGAGAGTATTTCAGTCTAAATGCTCTACAATAGTGTAGACCATTACTGCAAAATAAACTGTGGTTCGATTTTTAAAAATCGGTTAAATATCTTTAATAAAAGTACTCAACAGATGGCATACCAAAAAATTTAAGCTTTATCAAATTAAATTTTTGAAGACAGCTTTCAAACAGAGATATTGAAATATATCCCTGCCACAGCAAGAGAGGAACTAAAGAAATTAGATGATGAGAATTCACGTGAAGTATGGGATGGACTTTGAAATTCTATAACTGTGTTTTGGAATATCTTTTGAGAAGAATATTTGATTGAACTTCTGTTTGTAGCTGTGTAAATTGATATTCTGTTCTGGAATCATAGAAAGCCTATGATTCTTTAGCATCTAAATTTGTTAACACACAAAAAAATATTTTAGGGGAATTTTTTTCTTTTCTTTTTTTTTTTTTTAACATCTTTATTGGGGTATAATTGCTTTACAATGGTGTGTTAGTTTCTGCTTTATAACAGAGTGAGTCAGTTATACATAAACATATGTTCCCATATCTCTTCCCTCTTTGTCTCCCTCCCTCCCACCCTCCCTATCCCACCCCTCCAGGCCGCCACAAAGTACCGAGCCGGTATCCCTGTGCCACGCGGCTGCTTCCCACTGGCTATCTACCTTACGTTTGTTAGTATATATATGTCCATGTCTCTCTCTCGCCCTAACACACCTCACCCTTCCCCCTCCCCATATCCTCAAGTCTGTTCTCCAGTAGGTCT